>NC_033621.1:4021322-4034863 GCF_001540865.1 Ananas comosus
CGTTAATACTACATATTATGTAAAATGACAATTTTACCCTCCAACAACCCTAATCTAATTAACAGCACTATTTTCATCTCTCTCTCTCGCCTTCCCCCCTCTCTCTCGCACACCGCTTTCTCTCGCTCTCTCTCTCTCTCGACGTCTCTCTCTCTCTCTCTCGCACGAACACGTATCATCTTCTATTGCGTCGTCCTCCCAGGTAATCATCACGATCTCCTTCCCTCCATTCGTCATTTTCGCAAAAAATAATATTCAAATGACCACAACAAGGGTAATTTTAGAAAAAACTATACTTTTATGTCAGGATTACTAAATTTTATAAACTGAACCAAACGTATTAATGCTATAAATACTGTAATCTAGTATTACATTACTGCATTAAACCAAACGCGCTAAAGTAGCATCAGTAGTAATCTCACGTCGAAATCCAAGATATCTGGATATATCGAGTTACTTTGTAATATTACATAACTCGAATCAAACGGACCCTTAAGTCATTTTTATTTTCTAATCCATCAAAAAGAGACTAGATTAGGAATTTTTTTAAGAAGCATTAGTTCAAATTAAAATTTGCCCCGAATTCGATCCCGTGACATCTATAGAATCTTCGCCTCTCGAAGCTTCCTTCGATTTGAACGGAAGAGAAATTAAAGAAAGAGACGACCTTTCTGGAAGGCGCGAATTTCGTTCTTCCATAAATTTACGATTATACCCCTTGCAGTAGGATGTCAACACGTAGGTTTATTGCAACCTGGCTATGAATGTAACCCAAAATGTTAAATTTTAATTATATTTTATCTAATATATAAAAATTTAAATTTAAATTCAAATTCGAACAAAATCAAATTTTAAAATCAACAACTAAATTCATATCCAATGAAAAAATCAGAATCCGAAAATCCAAACGCAAAAGCAATCATTTCTCGTTACCAAATTTTAAAACATATTATACTCAAATTATATTTAAAATTTAAATTTAAATTTTTACATATTATATAAAATAGAGTAAATTCGGGTTTAGTTCAAATTCGAGTTCAAATCATATATAGATAAAAATCATATCCATTTCGCGAATTTGGTGCCAAATTAAAGAAGTTTATGCCTACGAGTTTTTCGAACGGATAAGTTCAACTTTTTTTATTTCGGCATTTACCGTCCTAAGTTTTTGTTGAAATTCTAATTTAATTTCTAAAATTTTAATAGTGTTTTGTCTTGAGTGATTAATTTTGTATTAAATCTAATAAACTTTATCAAATAATTTAATTGGTTGATGCCGTCAATTGAATTTACTAGCTATACACTAAATTTTAGTGGCATGTCTAGCATACAATATTATAAAATTTTAAAATGCGAAAAAAGTTCATCCTACATAATCTCTCTAAAAAACAAAACATTAAAAAAAAAAATCATTCCCCACGTGTAAACAAACAATAGGAAACAAGAACAATAAGTCCTATTGTTTAATCCTAGTGCTTAGTTATTATTACTATATTTTTAGACTTCGTTTGGTTCGGAAATTAGTAGGAACTAGTTATTTCAGAAATAATTACAAGTATGAATTTTTATAAGAATAAGAATATTTTTTTGTTTGAATAAAAATATGAGTATAAGCTGGAACTAGAAACATTGTGTTTGGATGGTTATTGGAAATAAAAGAAATAGTTGATAGTTGAAAATTTCAATATTCCCATATTACCCCTCTCTTTTAATATGAATTATAACCAATTAACGCTGGTAAAAATTTTTTGGTTCATGTATTAATTTTTTGAAATCTACTAGATTTTAATTTTAAAAATCTTTCAAATTTTTTCGACTCGACCAACCCACCTCCTCAGATCGTGCAAGCCACAAGGCGGAATGGAGAGGGCGAAGAGGTGAAGTGCACCCCGACGGACAAAAAATGGTGGTTTCCGCAGATGGAGGAGAAGGCGAAGAGGAAAGAGATGAGGGGGCGCGGGGGCTTTCCTTTGATGCCCTCGGTACAAGATCGGGCGGCTGTGACAAGTGCCCCTCAAATCTAGGGTTCGGCTCGACCAACAATAACTCTCAGACCGTGCAAGCCACGAGGTGGAACGAAGAAGGTGAAGAGGTTTAGCGGACCCCGACGGCGAAAATGGTGGTTTTCGAAGATGGGGGAGGCGGCGAAAATGGTGGGTTCTGAATATGGGGGAGAAGGCGAAGAGGAAGGAGACAGAGGGAGCGCGTAGAGCTTTTCCTTGGATGCCCTCGGTACAAGAGCGAGAATAAGGGGTTGAAACAGCTTGTTCCAACCCCGGGTGGGAACTGTTGTTCCCTCTGTTAGCGGGTTATCCCAGAGATAACCCGCTAAGGTGGGAACAACAATTTCCACCTAGATGGAATCTTATTTGGGTACAAGATGGGGTTTAAGCCCCTTATACTCCATCTTGTACCCATTCCAAATAGGATGTTAAAGGTTAAAGCCCATTGTCATTTTATTAAAAAAGATAGAGTTTGATTACATCATTATTCAGTTTTGGGGAATAAAATAAATGCATTTTTACAAAAATGAAGGAAAAAATATAAGTATTTTCAAAACTAACTAAAAAGGAAAAGTAAAATAATGATTCTCAAACCTAAGCAAGAAATGAAAAATATAGAAAAAAACTTCAAATACTACCGTTGTGGTTTTGTACTTTCTCACTTTAGTATCCTGTGGTTTTATTTTTTTCTTTTAATTATCTATTTTACTATTTTTCTTTGTTAAATTAGTGAGAAAGTTAAAACTAAAGGGTAATAAAATGAATATTCGATAAACCTAGCTGGAGTATCTGAAGTTTTTTGTATATAATTTAACAAAATATTAACGGAGAAGCTGATGAAAAGATAAAAATGAAACCACAGGTAATAACTTGATACGTTTTAAACCACAGGATATTAAAGTTAGAAAGTGCGAAATCATAGGGGTGATATTTAAAGTTTACTCAAAAAGATATAATGAATGGTTTGCAAATCTAAATATCAACCGACAAATAAATTAAGCTTTTAAATATTAAAGCTGAGGACAAAAAAATAAAGGCCAATTTGCATAAAAAATCCACTTATTTTGGGCTTTTGCAAAACCGGGCTACCTTTTTCATTTTTTCAGATTCGCTCTCTGGGAAGAGAAAGAAAAAAAGAACGAGAGAAAAAAAAGATGAGAGAGAAAAAGGTATAAGGGTATTTTGGTCAGTTTGCTGAAAAAGCGGACCGAATCTGCAAAAATGAAAAAGGTGGTCCGATTTTACAAAAGTCCAAAATAAGTAGATTTTTTATGCAAATTGGCCAAAAATAAAATACAGAGAAGACAATAGATAAAAGCAATCATCGAGGCTCCGTTCTAATTCCTACTTCTATCCCTCGAACTATATTAGAACGCTCCTATTTTCAAATCTGCCAAGCTTCAGTACGGAAAATATTCATGAACTCTGTAATATTTGATAGAGTTAAAGAAGAGAGAAATCCTCGATAGTGAAAGAGCGAAGCAAGAAGGAGAAAATGAACTAAATGATTGTGGAAAAAAACTTGAAGAAAAATATAGAAGACAATAACAAAAAAAACTATATAGTAAAATTATAACAAAAATCTAAGCCTAACTGTGAAATTTTAAAAAAAAGTTGATTAGTGCTTAGTTATTATAAATTTATAACTCGAATAAAAGAAAAATTTTTTGTGTGTTTTAAACAAGTATAATATCACCTACTAAATATGCGAGCAAAATAACTATGTAATTAGTAATTTATTTATAAATAAAAAAATATATTTAATTGTCTGATAAAATTTAGCAAAGTTGATAGTCAATCTTTAAAATTTAAAAATTTATTTTTAAAAAAATACTAAAATTTATAAAAAAAACTATATATTTTTTCTATTGTAAAATTATTTTAACAGTAATTAATTTCATATGCCTTCAAATCATTTACAGCTAGTGAAGGTACCCGCATCTTACAGACAAATGAATGTATATGATACCGAAGAAATTAAAGATATAGCGATCCAAATAAAACTTGGGCAGTATGTTGAAGGCCCAAAAAATAGAAAAGAAAACTAATAGAGTATTAAGCTCAATCGTAATTTTCACGGTTATTCAGTACAAAATGCTTTTCAAATTAAAATTTAAAATAATCCAAGCTCAGGCGAAGAGGAAAGAAAAGTTAAAATACAAAAAAATTTCCTATAAATATCTAATTTTTTTATTTTTTCATCCTGACTTTTAAAAATCTTTTTTTTTTGTCTCCTTTAAATTTTAGAAATGTGGCGTTAATGGAGAGGACGAAATGATTAAATTATTCTTATTTTATAAGAAAAATAAATTTTAATATATTTCTATATTTTCAAGAGTATTCTTAGTATAAATTATAAGAAATAGATAGAACAGTAACGGAACCCTCGCAAGGGAGGGGCTAAATGCATTAACTTAAAATTTTGAGGGATAAAATGTAGATTTTGAAAGTAAGACGAAAAAAAAAAGAAGCAAGTATTTACAAAAAATTTTATATTTTAGCCAAAGAAAAAAAAGGTAGGCCACTCTCTCTCAAATTAGAGGAATTCTACAGTATAACAGTTACACCACATTATCTATCTCCAACCAATCATATCTCTCTTTATAAAAATATTTTTTTAAAAATGATGATCGGTTGGGGACACCATATTGGCAATATAAGTATTGTATTCAGAGTCCGACTGCTATACTTTTATGAGTATAGATTTTTTTGTACTCATAAATTTTCAATCGTTAGATCTACCCTTTTGATCATTTTTATTCGTTAGATCATATTATTCAACCAACCACCATTCAACCCTAAAGAACCACTATCATCCTAGTCGGGAACCACTATCATTCTAAACACACATCTGTTCATCCACAATCGAAAATTTATGAGTATAAAAGAGCGTATACTTATAAGAGTATAGCAGTCTTAATCTTGTATTCTAAATTTTTTTTCTAAAATTAACGTGATGGCGCCACCTCGGATAGACTATATATTATAGCTTATATATATACTAGTTAAGGGACCCGTGCGATGCTGCGGGTAGTCATTTTAAAATTTAATTTTAAAAATTAGTTATAAAAATTAATTTCAGAATTTAAATGGTGCAATAAGTACATCAAAAAATTTTAGTAGGCATAGTAGTCTCCCATTAGTTAGTGAAATAATTTTAGTAAGTATCGTAATCCCCCAGTAGTTAGTAAATGAGAAGAGAAATCATGCTGCGGTTAGTTATTTTAAAATTTAATTTTGAAAATTAGTTATAAAAATTAATTTCAGAATAATTATGAAATATTACGGACAAATTACCAAATAATTTTAAATAAATGCAGTTATCTTTCCTAATGTAATAAGAAATAATTTTTAGTAAGCATCGTAGTCCCCCAGTAGTTAGTGAAATAATTTTTAGTATGTATCGTAATACAATAAATATATCTAATACCAATAATCTAAATTAGTTAACATTTATTTATATATTTTACATTTTACAAAAATAAATAGTAAATTATATAATAAATTATTATATAATAATATAACTATATAAAAATAAAATACTATATATAATAAATAAATAAATACTTATATATATATATCTATAATACTATATATAATACATAAATATATATTTATAAATAAATTATATATATTATATAAATAAAATTTTATATATAGAGAGAGAGAGAATATATATAGAGAGAGAGAATGAGAGGGAGGTGGTCTAATGTGGTCCATGTGGCCACTTTGGTCTCGTGGACCCCGTGCAACCCATCACCACCAAGAGCCACGATTTTTTTTTTGGCTCCGCGCAGATCCCGCGCCGCACCCCGCCCCCTCGCCCGCCCCTCGCCGGCGCCGCCTCGCCCACGGCGCCGGCACCGGAGCCCACCCGCGGCCAGCGCTCCCCGCGCACACCCTGCGTGCGCCGGCGCGTGCGCACGCCCCAACGCCAGCGCAGCCCTCGTCCCGCAGCGCTAGCGCCGGAGCCCGCCCCCGAGCCGTGCCCGAGCCGCGCCCGCGGCCGCCTGCACCCTGCGCCCTCGCCTGCGTCTCGACCTCTTCGCGACACGTATGCAGTTATTGAAGAATAATATATAATTATAGATTATAGATTATAGATTATAAATAGATTGGTGACCTAGAGGGATCTTATTGTCACCGTCACAACCACCACCACCACCACCACCCCCACCCATATCCAATGCCCAATCAACACAATAGAAAGCATCATTGGCCCCAAATTTTATTTGCTTTATTCACATCACTGTTCTCATACATGACTATAACAAAACAAAAGCAGCCAAATGTCATAGTGTCAGCAATGCATTAAAGGAGAATAATAACAACAACACAAGTGGAGAGGTGTCACTGTCACCACCAAAGCCAATTTATTTTGTCCCACATCCACATGATTTAGGTAAAAATGTAAAAAATATCCCCTTCAACAATAGGCCCTTCTAAAGCAGCCTCCTCAACTACCTATCTTCTTTTTAATTTTTTTTAAAAATTTTTATACTTTATTAAGTTAAATTTTTTATCAAATTCAATAGATAACTAAATTTGATAAAGTTTTTAATCTTTTTTAACCGAAATCTCTTAATTTCAAAAAATTAGAAGCTGAGAGAACGAAATTGAGCGGGCTACTTCAGAATGGGCTATAGTCGAGGGGTCTACGTACGCTTTTACCTAAGATTTAGCAAAGTGAGGATTAACAATTAACATTAACAAATGTTAATTAAGCCAAAGTGGTGACTAGTAATCCACTCAGGCCTGAATTGGGGTGGGTGGTGGTCTAATGGAACCCAACTCGGATCTCATCTTATCCACCCCTTCCTCTTTCTCCTTCTCCTCCTCCTTTAACACGCCCCGCAACCCCATTTGCGGGACGACTCGGCCCAGATCATGAATGTTATTGAGCAAGTAGTCTGCTTCATTCGTCTTCGCCCTCTTTCCAATCTGAACGTATGTTTATATATGATATAATGTTAATACAGTGCAAAATAACTGTTGTTTTCTAAGATCTTAAACTGTGGTAAAAAAACGTTTGTACTCGAGGCTTTTTGATTGATTTGAGACGTGATTTTTGATTGCAATATCAGCCTTTCAATTTATTTAATTTAAATAATTTGATGGCTCTTCCGATGTAAAATTTAAATTAATTACTTATTTTAGTAAATTTGTAGCTATGTGGATTCTATAAAATATATTAACCTAAACATGTAAAGATAAGTAATGCATTCAAATTTCTAATATAGTTATTACAATGATAAAGTGTACAATTAAAATTAAATTTTGTATGCAACAATACAAGGTGATAATTGAAATATGGACGAAATTGTGAGCAAAATTTTGCCTAAACTTCAATTTGTGGCGCCCTCTTGTTTTGGGAAATTTTTATTTTACCGCCATATGTTTCAGAAAATTATATTAAACACTACCTTACGATTTTATTTTTGTTTCACATAGAACCTATGATCATGATCAAACAACATTAAAAAGTAATATTTTTTTTTTTCAAATCACAGACGATACAAATATATTAATTCCACTTTACCATCTCGTGATTTATAAATGTATTTTCTTGCTATTTTATTTTATAATATTTTTTCATGTTGAAACAAAAATAAATTTATAAAATAATTAAGTACAACTCTTTAAATAAAAAAAGTGGCAAATTGAAAATGTGTTATCTTTATTTTATTTTATTTTATTTTATTTTTTTTGGGAGATGCACCATCCTTGAAGGGAACTAATTCAAACTTCAAAACTAATTCGAATTCTCATCTTAGATGAATTGAACATCATTGGTGAAATAGAAACCATAGAACAATTCAATTTTTTTTTTTCCTTTTGATTTATAATAAAAAAATTTTATGTTTTTGATGTGATGTACAACCAATAGGGAGCGAGAGATTGGTTAATATATAAGAGGAGGTGGAATTTCCAAATTTCATTACCAGTGCGGTTATAAGCCCTACGGCTTTTCCTGCGGCGATGTTCCTCTCGTTATCATCCACGAACAGCTGATAATATCCCAAAAAAATAAAATTTGTAAAATAAAAAATATTTTACTATAAATTACTGAGATTAAATTTTATGTTTACCTATTTTATTTATTTTTTAAAAAATAAATTTAGTTAAAAATATAAAGTAGTTAGATTTCCAACTTAAAAACTTCAGTACCACCCCTCAGATGGTCGGCATTATATTTTTCTTAATGTTGAAAAATATAGAGTCCTTTTAGAGAAAAAAAAAACCAGCGACTAGATTATTTAGATAAAAAACGTGTGAATTAAGTTACATTATTGAAATAATGGTATACGAAATATCAACGCAATTAATGTTCCTAAAACTCGAAAAGAAAAATGAAATAGTTTAAGGAAAAACTTCAAAAACCACCCTTATGGTTTCACACTTTTTCACTTTAGTACCCTGTGGTTTAAAATGTATCAAGTTAGTGCCCCGTTGTTTCTCACTTTATCACTTAAGTACCCTGTGGTTTAAAGTGTATCAAGTTAGTACCCTGTGGTTTTGCACTTTATCATTTTAGTACCCTGTGGTTTTAATTTTGTATCAAGTTAGTACCCTATAGTTTTTTAAATCACAAGGTACTAAAGTGATAAAGTGTGAAACCACAGGGTACTAAAGTGATAAAGTGCAAAACCACAGGGTACTGGCTTGATACATTTTAAACCACAGGGTACTAAAGTGATAAAGTGAGAAACCACAGGGTACTAACTTGATACACTTCAAACCACAGGGTACTAAAATGAAAAAGTGTGAAACCACAGGGGGGTTTTTGAAGTTTTCCCATAGTTTAATAATGCCTTACAGTACGACGGGGATCGAAACCAGTAAAGCCGACGGCTGCTTCTATGGCGGCAGCCGACGGCTTTAAAGTCACTTTTGCAGAAGCCGCAGTTGCGTCCCCTTTGACCTCCTGGAAGAGATGGCGGTTCAACGTCTCGAAGCACACGATCCCCTGAAAGCAGTCCTCGTCGATGCTTAGTCTTTTTAGCACTTTTTGCACATGCGCCTGATCTGAATTCGTAAATAACTGAAACAAGAATCGCCAACCAACATGTCGCTCAAGTTGTCAGAAAAATAAGAACAAATATTTTGAAACCATAAAAAAATTTTACAATTTACTATTATGGATAATTGCCTTTATACCCTTCATACGGTTGCAAATATTCGATTTACTCCCTTTTTTTTTATTTCTAAAATACCCCTCATATGTTCCACCGTTATTATAACATACTTTCGCAGTTATCTCCTGTTAAGTTAACTTGAGTTAAACGTGAGTTAAATATCTGGCACAGTTAAAAAAAAATTAAAATGCCAATTTTGCCTTTAACTTAAGGGCAAATAAGAAATGTTGGTGATGGTAGAGGAGTTTATTGGAAAAGATCAAAAGTCAAAATATTTTTTGTGCCCCTGACTGTAAGGGCAAATAAGAAAGTCAGTGATAGTAGAAGGATATATTTGAAAGGGCAAAATAGTAATTTTATCGAGATAATAGATTTTATTAGCAGATTTTAGCTCTAAGAGTATGTTAGAAATAGATTGAAACGTAGAAAGAGTATTTTCAATATTAACCTTCTAAGAGGGATAAATCGAAAAATCGAAAATTTTTCAGGAATATATAAGCAATTGCCCCTTATTATTAAATACTTACTATTTTGGGTTGAGGAATACTCCTCAGCAACTTTACTAACTGTGGATCTGGTGCAATTTGCTCGTACGGTAAGTTTCCGTGCACGTAGCTACAATTCAACAACCGAGATATATAGAATAGAAATTAGAAATTAGAAATTTAGAACAAACAGAGTTAAAATTTAAATACAATTTATTGTAATTCTCTTGTTCGGTTGTATTTTTTTAGTGGAACGTACATAAAATTACTTTGCGTTTTACAGTAAAAATGAAAAAGGGGCTTGTTCGAACCTATGATACTCATCTGGATGAACGTCGTAACCGAGTGCCTGTTTGATCAATCATTCAAAATCCAAATTTAATTACTAGGAATAGTTCTCGAATAAAATGGATTGGGTATTCGCGCGATTCGTTTAATAAAATTGTGAAAGAGATTAAGAAAGATGAGTACAATGAGGCCTGCGAGGGAACTGCCGTAGTTGCGGAAGTGCTCGACGCGGAGTGAGCGAGCTCTTTCTGCAGACACACCGCATTTCTTTGCGAGGAACTCTGCAATTAAAATCCGCAAACATAATAGTTATGCAAGTAAAACTTGATCAACTTAATCATGATCAAATTTCTTTCCCTTTTTTCATCGAGAAAGACGTATTTTGATGAAATAAGTAAATAAAAGAAAATTTCATTAAGACTGAGAGTCTGAAAAGATTCGTACTTAGGATATTAATTTTTCGCAAGGAACTACGTGAAATCCACATCCATAGTTACAAATATAAGCATGATTAAGCATTTAAAAACATGAACATTAAAGAAAAAAGGATTTGCCAACAAAATCATTTTAAGAAAATGAAAAGTAGTTGGAAGAGGAGGGGGAGGGGGAGGATCAAGATACCTTCAATATTATGCTTACAAGCTCCTGCAATACCAGTTGTGGAGGGATACAAAGTGTCATCAAGATCTAAAAAATAAAAGTTAATTAATTAGTAAAACTTAATTAATAATAAGCATATCATTATATAATGTGAATAATTAATTTAATTGTGGTCAAATTTATTGCCTAAGAGAACACAATCAATAGGGGAAATGTGACCATGGAACTCCATCCCCCCCCAAAAAAAAAAATTATGTGTAGAATTAAGAGAGAGAGAGAGAGTAGGAGAGAGGGGGTTTGGGTGGTTTTGGGATATAAATAGGAGGAGAGAGAGGGCTTTTTGCTTGTTCGTGTGACACGTTTTGGAATATTTATTACATAATAAATTTCTTTTTTGGGATTATTAGGAGGAGAGAGAGGGCTTTTGCTTGTCTGTGTGACACGTTTTGGATTATTTATCACTAATAATTTTCTTTTTTGATCTGTATATTGTTTTGAGCAATGATTTATGATATAAATAGTTTTTGCTCACCTTTGAAACAATAAGTTATAAAATATATTTGAAGTATTGAACCGCATTTTAATCATCGAATCGAATCAATCGGTCAATTTTAATTAAATAATTCGTCTTTTCTTATTGAGCCATACTAAAATTTTACAGTATAAATTAATTAAACACTAGATATCTTTAAAATTTAAATTATAATCTACTTAATATGGACTATTAATTATATTTTGTTACGTATTAAGGGTTGTTTGTATGCAAGTAAAAAATCTCACGGAATTTATAAACTGTAGTTTTGGTCTGAATAAATAGAGATCCTGTAACTTAAAAAATCAAGGATTTGATTTTAAACGTTGTTGGATATGTCATTGTGCAATTTACAGAATTTCTCTAAATTTAAATCAAAAGTAAAAATTTAAATTTCAATGAATTTTCAAATTTAAACTTGATATGTGAAATGTGAATTTTAAATTTTAAATTTTAAATTTTAAAATTTACAATTTGTAAATTAAAAATATAAAAATATAATCTTAAATTTATTTAATTTTGAAATTTAAATTTTTTTAAAATAATTTGAGTTTTAATTTTAAATTTATAATTTATAATTTTAAAAATAAATTTAAATTTAAGTTCAAATTTTGAAATATTGAACTATGAGATTTGAGATTGAGGTTTGAAAAATTCAAATTTTAAAATTTGAAATTTAAATTTGAAAATTAAAGTTTGAAATTTGAAATTTAAATTTAAAATTTAAAAATTGAAAATTGAAATTGAACTTTAAAATTTAAAATTTAAAATTGAGAATAAAAATTAAAATATAAATTAGAAATTTAAAATTTGAAATTTATTATTTGTAAATTAATTTAAAATTGATATTCAAAAATTAAATTTGAATTTATAAATTAGAAAATTTAAAATTTGACATTGAATGTAATTAAAATTTAAAATTTGAATATAAATTAAATTTTAAATTTTAAATTTTAAAATTTATCTTGAAATTGAAAATTTTATATTGAAATTTAAAAGTTAAAACTTGATGCATCTTTGCCCAAGAATGGTGGAATTCTTTTCCTTTGTTTAGAGTGGGTTATAATTTTACTCCATTTTTTGGAGTATAGTTTAACTATACTCCAAAAATTACAGTATTTTTTTTTTCTCCCAAACACTTTAATAGGATAATTTTCCTACCAGTATAGTATAATTTAACTATACTACGTTTTTAGAGATATCCAAACGAAGCCTAAGTATGATACTAAAATAATAATATATACACATATTTTTTTATATAATAAAATTAAAAGTAATAATATAAGTATTATCGAGGTTGAAACAGTAATTCTTTGTTCAGTAATATTTTTGAGTCGCTGGTGGGTTCAATTTTTAAATATTGGTTGTTAATTGTTAGGAATGGAGTGTGCAATTAGTGGGTTTTTTTTTTTTTGTTTCTTTTTCTTTTTTTAATTTGGATTTTGGACAAGCTTTGTCACGATGACTTGTAAGGATAAAGACATAGGAAGTTAGAACCAATCTATCTTTGGCAAATCTCAAATATGCTCCGTGCCTCTTTCTAAAAAAGTATTATATTTAAAAATTGACTTATTAATAAGTCATGTCTAAATGTATAAATATTTTATTTAGCATATTCTTTTTTAATTTACTGATGAAATTTATAATATTAGATAGATAACAACTATGATCAATCGTCTGGATCAGCGTACCATATTTGCCTTGTAGGTGACTTTCTCCTAATTATATAAGTCACTTCCCAGCAAAAGTATAACAATGTTGCCAAATTAACAATGCCAAGTTCTTTTATGAGCAAAGCAATCACACACACACACACTAGGGGTGGCAATCCAGCTCGCAGTTCGTGAGCCAGCTCGTATTCGGCTTGAAATGAGCTCGAGAACGAATTGCTTGTTTAATAAACGAGCCAAACACGANAGAGGGCTTTTGCTTGTCTCGTGTGACACGTTTTGGATTATTTATCACATAATAAATTTTCTTTTTTGATCTGTATATTGTTTTGAGCAATGATTTATGATATAAAATAGTTTTTGCTCAACCTTTTGAAACAATAAGTTAAAAATTATTTTGAAGTATTTGAACCGGCATTTTAATCATCGAATCGATCAATCGGTCCAATTTTAATTAAACTAATTCGTCTTTTCTTATTGAGCCATACTAAAATTTTACAGTATAAAATTAATTAACATAGAATAATCTTAAAATTTAAAAATTTATATCTACTTAATATGGACTATTAATTAATATTTTGTTACGTATTAAGGGTCTGTTTGTATGCACAGTAAAAAATCTCCACGGAATTTATAAACTGTAGTTTTGGTCTGAATGAAATAGAGAATCCTGTAACTTTAAAAAAATCAACGGATTTGATTTTTAAACTGTTTGGATATGCATTGTGCAATTTTACAGAATTTCTCTAAATTTTAAAATCAAAAGTAAAAAATTTAAAATTTCAATGAAATTTCAAATTTAAAACTTGATATGTGAAATGTGAAAT
>NC_033621.1:4034888-4125431 GCF_001540865.1 Ananas comosus
TTCGGCTCATTTATTAACGAGCCGAACACGAGCTGAATTTTTTGGCTCGATACTTTAACAAGCCAGCTCGTGTTCGGTTCCTTTATTAAACGAGCCGAACACGAGCCGACCTCAGCTCGCTCGTGTTCGGCTTGTTTACACACACACACACACACACACACACACACACACATATATAGAGAGAGAGAGAGCTAGGCTGGTATACTATCGGTAGCACGGAGGTCTTCGTGCTACCAAGTTGTTTTCAATATTGCGGCTTCTAAATTGACAATCGGCTCCGTTAGACTTGTTCTACCCTATTAAAAGTATTTGGAAACTAAATTTCATAATTTTTCGGCATCATTTGGCTAGTGAGCAAAAGTCTCAAAATTGACAATTTTAATGGTAGATGTGATGCATTTTTGAATTTAACGGTGCAAAACAATCCAAATCTGATGAAATTTTTATAAAAAATTCTTTTCACTATTTATAGTAAAATTAGTACCTCTAATCTTAAATTCAAGTCTTTTATCATCATTTTTTATGAGATTTTTATTTTCAGCCGTTTATTTTTAGACTACTCGTTTGATAGGTAAATGATATCGAAAAATTATAAAATTTAGTTTCCAAATACTTTCAATAGTGTAGATCAAATCTAACGGAATCGATCGTCAATTTAGAAGCCACATCATTGAAAACAATTTGGAAGCACGGAGGCCTCCGTGCTACCTATAGTATACCAGCCTACCTCATATATATATATATATATATATATAATTGAGCTCCTATGCTTTTAAAAGTACTAAGTCATTGGTGCTTGTAAGTTTTCGGCCCTTGGATTAAAGGATGTGCGGTTAGGATGATGTGTCCCCCCTAGGGTTGAGTGGGTGGTTGGTTGAATAGTATAATCTAACGGGTAAAAATGATTAAAGGCAGAAATCTAACGGTAAAAAATTTACAAGCACCAAGTGTTTGGTACTTTTACAAGCACCGTAGCCGGACTATATATATATATATATATATATAGTTGGGCTAGAATACTATTTATAGCAAAAGGTTCTCATTGTTATCAAGTTTTTAACCCTTAGATGAAAATTTGTAGGGTTAGAATGGTATTAGTCTAGGGTTGAGTTGTTCCCACTGGATTATAATATTTAATCCAATTGTTAGAAATGATGAAAGAAATTAATCCAAAAGCTAAAAACTTGATAGCAAAAATGATCTTTTGCTATCAATAGTATTCTAACCCATCTCTCTCTCTCTCTCTCTCTATATATATATATATATATATATATATAGTGGAGCTAGAATACTCTCAAAAGCACCAAGAGGGTGGTGCTTTTGAGTTTTTAGCCATTGGATGGAGAGATGTGAGGTTGGGATGATAGGGTAGGTGGTGGTAGGTGGTGGTAGGTGGAATAATGTTTAATTCAAGAGTTATTAGTAATCATGGAGTAGATCCAAGAGCTAGAAACTTAGAAGCACCAAGGGGTTGGGTTGGTGCTTCTAAAAGTAAAAGTATTCTAGCTCAAATACATATATATATATATACATATATATTGATTACTATATAATAATACTATACTAGTATATACTATATGTATGTCGGTATAGTATACATATACTATACTATTATACATATATATATATTATAATTAGTAACTTAACATACATATATATATAACTATATACATTACCATATATTATTAGTAGTAATATACTATTATCATTACATATATATATTATTATAGTATACTTCATAATAATACTTGTATATATATATATATATATATACATACATATATATATACATATATATATATATATTGTTGGGATTCTGTAACGGAAGCGTCGAATCGGGTTTTTATCACAAATCCATCTCCTCAGCAGAAGCTAATATAATCACAAAAGAGAGAAAACACCAAACAGAAAATATGCGGGTAAAATAAGATTTATTAAATAAGAAAGTATTACACTTGACTCCTCTTCTACAACTGAGTAGCTACAACCCAAACACTTTTTTTGAATCTCTCCTACCCTTCTCTTGTTTTCTATAAACCCACAAAGAAGACAACTCTCCACGTGCACCCGTGCACTAGCTGCACTTAGGGGTAGAACTGGGCCCAGGCCTAAACAAGGCCCCACCCGATGGGCCATGTTTGGGCCGGGCTTTGAGTATTAAAAACTTAACTTTGGGTTCGGGTTGGGCTTTAAAATTTGGGCCTAAAAAAATTTTGGACCTATTTGGGCATGTCCAAGCCCGGCTTGAGCCCGACCCAAAAGCCCGATATACTAATTATTAAAATAAAATATTTAATTTTATATATATAATATTTATTTATAAAAAGAATAAATTATATAGTATATCATATATAGTACATATTGTTATTAATGATACATATACTTTTATATATATATATATATATATATATATATATATATATATATATATATATATATATATGAGGATATATTATATATTAACAAAATATTTAGTTCCAAATTAGGATATATTAAATAGTACACATATCTATGAGTAAATATATGGTACATATTATTATACAAATAAAAGTATTTATTATTATATGATAAATGTATAAAATGGGCCTTCACAAAAACCGATGGGTATTGGGCATTGGGCTTGGGCTTGGGCTTGGGTCAGGTCTTAATTTTCAAAAAAAATTAGGTAAAAGCTTGACCCGAAGCCCAACATTTTCTTTTGGGCCGGGCTTGGGCATAGTATTACCCGACCTAAGCCCGCCCAGTTCCACCCCTAGCTGCACTCAACAATGACTTTCTCTCTCCTGGTACGGTTTCACACAAGAAGGCATTCTCTTTCATCGTAAGCATCCCAAAGAGTACTTTTATAATACATTCTTTAAAACGTACGCGAATCCTAGTCCAAGTAGAATTCCTACTCTAATTAATATTTAAATCTATATTTTATTTATCTCTAATAGATTTAAATATTTATCCTAATCTATTTAGATTCATACTCTAATTAATTATAGTGTCTCTGGGATTTAGCTGTCGGACTAACTGCAGCATTGTGGCTTGTCATTTGTAGAGTGTCGGAACGAGCCAGAGTCATTTTGGCGCGGAATAGACGTGAAAACGGACTCCGAGTTGTGAGAGTTGGAGTTCGGACATTGAAATCTGCAAAAGTAGGATTTCAAGTATTGTGTACCGGTACCTGAAACAAGTATTGGTACCCCAGAGGGATTACATGTTTAGATGCTCTCATGTTTGTGTTTTTCTTTGTTGCGTACCGGTACTTGTTGGTGAGTACCGATACTGAGCTTAAGTACCGGTACTGCATCGGGCTAGTATCCTTACCCAGCGTGCGGGATTTGCTGGCTGAGTGCCGGGTACCGGTACCCAAGTTGAGTACCGATACCCAGTCGGTAGATTTGAGTTGGTAAGGGACCTTTTGGTCATTTTGCTGTGTCGTTCATTCCAACCGACCCCCAACTTATTTATATGCATAGGGAGCTTGGAGAACATCATACTTTTCCTCTTCTCCTCTCTCTCTAGCTTGTATACACCGTTCTTTGGAAAGTTGAGGATCGAGCTCGTTTGGATTCTTCGCTTCTTAGGAGGGCCGTTCGTGCGCGTGGGTTGTCTCGGTTGAGCAGTTGGAGGTCAAGCGAGTGCACGGAATTTCTCCTTTCGACTTCTAACCAGTATTGGATGAGCATTCGGGATGAGTTAATGTTTATCGAAATTGTTGAAATTTCTTCTAAGTCGTAGAGTGCAAGCATGTATTTTATTGTTCAATTATCATGTTTAGTAGCTCGAATTCATGGATTTGCTTGTTCTTTATGGGATCTGAATTTGGAGCATAAGTTAATAATTTTAGATGAATTTTTACATGCTGAACTGAGATTTGACTTAGGAGAAAACTTGTTAAACCTACACCTGACACTTTTCGAATTGTTAACAGAATTAGCTTCAGGAACGGTTGTTTTTCTGTATTACCGATGTTAGTGCATTGTGGATATTCAGATTAGTGTAGGTTGAGTTTACGCTCATGCTGAGAGGCCGAGCTTATTTTTGCAGTAGAGTTTGGACTGTTTCGCACTGTCGGATGCCGTTGGGACTGACGATGGACCCAAATATTTACATATTGTCTTAGATTGTGTCGAAAGTATGTAAGCCTTGGTTGTTAAACCAGTTTGACTCATTTGCATTGACTATAGCCTGTGTGAGCCTGATTGAGCTCGACAGAGACACGCTTGCATACTCGGTTGGGTTGCGCCTACGAGTGTCGCTCCGAAGTGAGGCTTTTCTTGCGTTGATGTCGCAGCAGTCCTGTTTGGACAGTTTCTTGGACCGGCCATTCCCGCGGGTGGTGTGCGGTGTAGTTTGGATACGGCCTGTACAGGCCAGTTGGCAGTCCTTTGAGATTCGGTCAGTGTGGTTGAGTTGTAGCTAGTGATACATTCCTTTATCTACAGTGAGCATGGTTTGGGATAGCGGTAGTATAGAGCATATAGTTGTAGAGTTTCTTCCAGCTTTACTACCCTTTGCGTATCTTACTATAGACTTAGTGGGTGGGCCGTTGAGGTAGGTGACGATACCCACTAAGGATTATTCTGTTTTGCAATAGTTTTCATACCCAGTTGTTGCTACCTTTTTTGCAGAGCCATCCATTGTTGCTGCTGCTATGGATTCTGACTGAGATAAGGGAGTTGCGAGCTAGAGCCTTCCCTTCCCTGATCTTTTGCTAGAGGAGTACCCTTGCAGAGGTAGATAGATTTTGCCATGTACATACTGTTACGGTTAGTTGTACTCTCTGGAGCGAGGTTGTGCTGTTGGTTTTTGTATATATGGTAAATGGTTTATATTTTATATATTTTTCAGTTCTAGCAGCTCTATACTCTTGGTTGCAGTTATGACTTGTTTACAGGTACAGCTATCGCTTTGTATACACGAAAAATTCATGTGTATACGACGGGTCTGTGGCGTGCTGGGGAAACGTGGTAATTCGAAACGTGACATTAATATTTAAATCTTAATTTATCTCCAACAGATTTAAATATTAATTATTATCCGGCTATAATTAATCTACAAATCTAACCAAATCTTAATATGCCCGTAATTAGTTAAAGGTGGATTTGGAAAAACTTCGGTACGGATATAATACGAATAAAATTTGTATCCTAATTTTTAAATTCATTAAAAAATACTACTTAAAAAAAGGGTTCGCCAAATATTCGTATACACGATTTATACGAAAACTACACATTCACCAATTAAAAATTCGGGATGAAAATTTGGCTATTAAATTAAACTTTATTTTCTAGATTTATACTACTAGCATAAACAATTATAATTCTTAGAAACATAAAAATAAAGAGTTACAAAATAAAGTAGATTAAAAAAAAATAATAATAGCAAAGTTCATTATCGTCTTCATCTTCATCTTTTTCATAATCCATATATTTTTAAAAGTTCATAAAGTTTTTCAATAATTCGCAAATAATTTAGCAATCATTCGCTAATTAACTAACTATGTTGGAGAAACAGATTTTATTCAAAAATTTTGCTTGTTTTTTGGGCTGAAATAGTTCAGCATATACGAATTAATTATTAGCGAATAATAAACATAACAAAAAAATTTGTGTTTTATATCAACTTTTTAGAAAAAAATCTCATACGTACTATTTTATTCCAATTTTCAATAATTTATAAATGAATCGCGAATTAAGTGCATGGCTCCAGCACCTATCACTTGAACTTGGTCCAGATTAGCAGCTGAGATCTGAAAAGCCGAATGCTTACACGTTTTGACTAATACTTTGTACTTCTGGACCATCCTCTCCAAGATAAACCTGTCAGGAAAAATATTTATATCTAAATTTGATTGTAATCAAAATCTAAATAATATTTAGTAAGATTTTGATTACAATCAGATTTAGATATAAATATTTTTCCTAACAAAACCCGAGTTGGAAAAAATCTAGTTGGACTGTAGTCTTTAAATCTTTGTTAGTTAATTCGCAAATTATTCGCGAATTATTCACGGATTATTGAAACTTCGAATTAAACGGTCCGTTTACGATTTTTTTTTCGAAAGAAAGAGAATTATTCGCCAATTTTTGGACCAGCCGAATAATTCAAGAATTATTCCGGAATTATTAAAAATATGAATAAAAAATTTATAATTTTTATTTTTAAAAATAGATTATCTTTTATTTTATATATTATATTTTATATTTTATACCGAATTTATTTTTTAAGCCGAATTTTTTAACAAATTAAAAAATTCAAAAATAAATTTTATACATATTATATTCGTACCGAATTTTTGCCGAATCCGAATTAACTAACTATGCTTTAAATCAAAGGAACAACAAAAGATAGACTAATTAGACATGTCACTTGTTGATCAGCGCATCTCTAGCTACCATAACCTTTATATAACACTTGTGGGATAAAACAGTATAAAAAATTTTGGTAAAAATGCATAACATTTATCTGAATTATATATCATTTTAAGTTGACTATCCAACTCTTAAAATTTGGATTTTATTACCCAACATTTTAATTTATTTGATTTGAATCAGTCAACGATATTTTAAATTTAAAATGTGAATGTATCATTTATCTCTATAGGTTTAATTATTATGCTTTGTATAATTCTCGTAGCTATAAATTTATTGAAATAAATAATTAGCTTAAATTATGAAGTCAAAATATTTTTAACTCACTCAAATTAAATAGATTAAAAAAATTAAATAATAAAATTAAAATTTTATAAAATTAAATATTTAATTTAAAATAAATCTATGATTCGAATAAATTGTACTATCTAGTGCCTCTCGAGGGTGTCAATAAGACGAAATGGAGTAAATTGGGGCGGGCTCATGTTTAGCTCGTTTCACAAACAAGCTGAATACGAATTAACTTGTCGAATATCGAGTCGAAAAATTCATATATATATAGTGAGAGAGAAAGAGAGAGAGAGTTGAGCTGGAATGCTATCGGTAGCAAATGGGCTCCATTGCCATCCATTTGTTTTTTATAATGGAGTCTTTAAATCGACGATCGACACCATTGAACATGATCTATAACACTTGAAGTATCTAGAAATCAAATTTCAAAGTTTTTCGACATCATTTACCTAATGATCAAAGAGTTTCAAAATTTGTAATTTTAATGGTCGATATGAGGCGTTTTCTCGTTTAATGGTGTAAAGCTATCCAAATCAATTAAATTTTGGTTAAAAAATTCTTTAAACTATTTTGAACAAGATTTATACTCTCGATCTTGATTACAAAATTCTTATCGTCACTTTTTAAAGAATATTCATTTTCAGCCGTTCATTTTTGCGCCCACTTCATGAACAAGAAAATAATATCGAAAAAAATTGAAATTTGATTTCTAGATATTTCAAGTGGTGTAGATCATTTTCAACGGTACCGATCGTCAATTTCGAGGCTCCATCATCGAAAATAAATGGATGGCAATGGAGCCCGTTTGCTACCGATAGTATTTCAGCTCAACTCTCTCTCTCTCTCTCTATATATATATATATATGTATAAATTTGTATTTTTATAATGAGTTAATTTTGTACAGATTTATGCAAATATAGTGAATGACAAATATATTCCTATAAAGTTCAACTTTTATATATTGTCCCTACAAAAATCCTGATATTTTCTAATATGTTCCTGTTGTTAGAATATGTTAAAAAACTTTAGTTAATCATAAGTTAAATACTTAAACCTGATTAGTTTTTAATATTTTTATCACTCTTATATCATACTGTTATGATTTTTGGAGAGACGTTTTTGTAATGACAAAATTGAAAAAATAAATAGTTCTCTAACGGTAACAAACCAAAGTAACATATTTATAAATATTAGGTCTTTTGTAGAGATAACATACGAAAGTTTAACTTTATATGAATATATTTGTCATTCACTATATTTATAGTAACCTGTATGAAATTAACCCATTTATAATTGAGTTGAGTTTTATATTTAAGTTAGACTAAAAATTAAATAATAAAAATCTACATTATATTAAATATATATAAAATTATTTATTTATATATATATATATACATATAAGTGTATATTCTTTAAATAATATATATTTTGAGCTGTTATGAAGCTGAATACAACCGAACTGATCCAAACTCATATTCAATTCGTTTATTAAATGAACTAAAAGGCTGGTTCAGTAAACAAACAATTTAATTTAAAGATTGCTAAACCCAAGTTGTGCTAAACCCAAGTTGTTGGCTCCTAAAGAGGAAAAATTCTAGAATGCAACGGGTATATTAGTGACGTGGCGTAACAAACCAATCAAATTAATCCTTTTAAGAATATATGTCCCATCATGATTGTAAAAAAGTATTTTTATTGTACTTTTGTTTAAAAAGAAGGAATGTGATTGGCTTGTTATTGATGACGTGGTGCAAGTGTGACAGTGTAGAATTCCTCCCTAAAGAGCGAGCTGGATTCCGTCCCTGCCAGTGCCACGTGGCAGTAATTTTTTCACTTAACTTTTATTTTTTGTACACGTGGCATGCCCGCAGCCCACTTCCCAAAAAAAGTCCCACATCTTCTCACTGAAAGGAGGAATATACTTGCACCATGTCATCAATAATAAGTCAATCATATTTTTTTTTTTCAGATAAAAATACAATAAAAATATTTTTTTCTAATCATAATGGGACATATATTTATAAAAAGAGATATTTGATTGATTTGTTACGCAACGTAACCAATATACCCGTTGCATTCTAGAATTTTTCCACTCCCAGATATTCGCCCCCTCCCTTCCCGTACGAGGAATTCTATACTATCATATTTGCATCACGTCATCAATAACAAGCCAATCACATTCATTCTTTTCAAATAAAAAAACAATAAAAATATTTTTTATAATTATAATAAAATATATACTCTAAAAAAAATATTTAATTAATTTGTTACGCCAAGTGACCAATATACCCGTTACATTCTAAAATTTTTCCTACCGTACGAGTACACTACAGCCCCTACTCCATCATCATATCGTCTTCTTCTTCTCAGCATCATTTCCCTTTCTCTTTCTCTCTCAATCCCTCTCCGTTCTCGCCACTCCGACTCCACGCGACATGGACGCGCTCCTCCCCTCCGCCTCCTCTCCCCTCTCCAAGCGCCCGTGCCCTAACGACCCCTCCTCGTCGTCCTCCTCCGTTCCTAGGGTTTCGCCCTGCTCAGCCGCCTCCGCCATGGACGGCCTCCTCGAGTGCTTCGTCGCCGGCGCCCTCGACCCCTCCGTCTCCCTCCACCTCTCCCTCGAGCGCCTCCTCGGCGCCGCCGTCCTCGAGCACGAGAAGGAGGCGCTCGTCGCCGCCGCCGCGCGCGCCGGATCGGCCCTGCTCGACGCCGCCGGGAGATCCGCGCGCAAGCGCGCCTCGTTGCACAACGCCGCGGCGTGGCCTCTCCCCCCCGATCTCACCATCAGAGTAATCGCGACCTCTTGTTCTCTATCTCATGGTTGATGCTTCTTCTTACTGTTTAGGGAACCGATCATGTATGTATGTATTGATTATTCTAAATGAACTAAAATATAAGCTATTAAGGGTTAGTTGAATTGATTTAGGTAAACACATTAGTCTTGTGATTGTTGATTGCTTACTCTGTTATTATTATTTTTTTAATGTACTCCAAATTCCTTCATCGGATAGTGACATAGACAAACCATGTGACGCCCCACTTTCTAGAGGGTTGCCCATTATGGGACTACTCTAATCCTAGCATGCTTAACTCTCTTAACCTCTTAGATCTAGCCACCACTCAAAAAACTATAGCCATATTAAAAGGTTTAGCCCTATTATATCTTATATATAGGATTACCTAGGTCTCACAAACCAAAAATGATGTGTCATAAAAAATTGTAATCGCAGTGCGCTGGAAATGGAATCGCAGCTATTGGTTGAAGAAAATTAATAAAAGTTGATTTAAGAGATATGGAGTGAGTAAAACAGAGAAAGAGAAATAAGTAAATCATGCTAGATGTATGGAATGGAGCATAGCAGGTCACGACAAGCTTCCAACTTTGAAGGCTGGGAGTTTAGATAGTGCATTTACATTGTTGGGGGCACTAAGAGACAGCAAGAGTTGTTAGAAGGCACGGAAGACTACGAATTAAGAGTAAATAAAGTCATATTGGAAGGCTTTTTGTTCTTTTTCTGGATATGGATAACTAGTTAGGAGTGTACTACTAAAATACTCACATTAGCAATCACTTCTTTTGCTCTAAATTTATGCCTCGAACCTTGCAGAGATTTTAAGAGAAATTTCCATTGATATTGGCAGTGTTTTAAATAGTGGCCGCTATGCCCGCCATAGTGGCCACTATAGCGGTTTTTAGGTGTTACTGCAACGCTGTAATATATAAAGCGGTATATAGCGCTTCGGGTTCATAGCGGTCGCTTTAGCGGCGTGGCGCCCGCTAAAGCGGCCGCTATAAAGCGGTAGAAAAGCGGGCGCTATGAGGCCAAACCTTTAAAAAATACAAACGGGTTAAAATGGTTTATCGAGTCGGATCCTTAAATGAAATAAACCCTTTTCTACGGTTTGGAAGATAAAAAGGTGATCCGTTTTTAAAAGAGAATCATATATCGTCATCTTTTTGGTTTGCTAAATATTTTAAAGTTAATCTTAAATTCTTAATAGATAATAACATTAAATATATAGACTTGCAATACTAAAAAAAAGAATGATTAGTTGTCTTTTCTTCAAAATTATATGTATTTTATAAGAAACATAAACATATTAAATTTGCTTTTATAAAACCCGCTATGGGTTCATAGCGCCCGCTATCCGCTTACCGCTATGAGACTCTCCGAACGCTATGTACCCGTTATCCGCTATTTACAACCTTGGATATTGGCTGGTTTTAAAATGCATAGTCTATTAGTATCCCTAGCATGTCACTAAAATGTCTGTAGATAATTGTATGCGACTGTTAATAAGTATCTAAACAACTACGAGATAAGAGCCATGTGTTCTTCAGTCATAAAGGACGAAGGAGTATGGGAAGAGCTCTTGCATGTTTTTGTACTTACACGGCTATTGAAATGCGAGACACATAAGGGGATATCCATGACAATGTTCAATTTTAGCGGACTCTTTGAGGTTTTAGGAGTCTGAGATGAATATAAAATAGAAACCTATTTAAGAAACTTTGAGAGAATAAACTGTGATCTTTGATTAGGACACTAGGACACTACAGATGAAGGTTAACTGAAGGAAAAGGACTAATCTAGCTTATTTAAATTAGTAGGAATAGATGGTTCGCTTTAACAGAACATTGCATTCACCTCTAAATTGTTTGGGCTGANCACACAATGTTACAAAATATCGACTTAAGTTATTAGTTGGGTTTTTGGATATTCTCTATTACCGTTTCACACACAATGTTACAAAATATCGACTTAAGTTATTAGTTGGGTTTATTTTGCCATTATCTCTTATAGGTCTAGCTATTTGGGTTGATTATTGAATTCAGCTATAAAACATTGTAAGTTATGCAATAGAATCGTATAAATTGAATAAATTTGCCCAATAAACTATCATTGATAGTATAAGCAAAATAGGAGATATCTTTTATATAAACTTTTTTTTATCTATTTTTCTAGACAGATGTTGAGATGGGGAACAATGTGATGCTAACTCGTTTTAGTCAATTCTTACAATTTTCCCAAATTTTTTGATATATTTGAGATGGTGGTAAAGTGAAGGGTTGGTAGTTGACGCAATTTTTAATGCAAGGGGTTAGTTGAGAATTGAGATTGGGGCTAAAGCAAGGGGTATCTTTATATTTAGTCAATTTTTTGAATGGCTTGGCTTTACCTGTTCTATGATCTGTTGTGTTTGACGTGCTGACTATGTTATTTGTCCCTGTTATTCCTCTTGATGCATTTATATGTAGCATTACATGATAGTACATGTCTATAGAAGTTGGAGATCTTCCTTAGTTTTTCCTCAAGTTTTTCTTATACAGCTCTAACAAATAATTGTGTTTGTATTTCTTAACTTTTTAAGTTTCTCGTGTCATATTCTCACACCAAAAGCCATGTCTTAGTAGGCACTGTGTTGAATATCTATGATCCCATGAAATTCATATTATATCAATATTGCAACATACTCTACTCTACTTTCTCTATCCTATTACACACCAGCACTTTGCATCTCAAAACTGTTTTTACCTTTTCCCATTTAGTATTCCTGTCATACTCCACTCAAAATGGTTTTTACCCTTTCCCATTTAGTATTTCTGTGATACTATTACTCCATTTGCTAGTTTCTGTAAAAACTACTATCTATATAATTTTTTTTTTGAAGTTAAAAATCATCTATATAGTTTTAGCTGTAGTCTGATTTTCCTTTTTTTCCAGATGCAATATGCCTCTATGATCTTGTATCTTCGTAGAGTACATGGTGCAACTAGTAATACACTTCTTGTACCTTTATTATATCTTTGGAGAGGCAATTTACTAACAAAGAAATCTATGGGCTATGTTGTCTGAAGGTATTCGCCATGCTAGATACTCGGAGTCTTTGCCATGCTTCTGCTACTTGTTCACTATTTAACAAGTGTGCGACCGATTCATTATGCTACACCGATATTGATTTAACTGCGGTAGTGCCGAGATTTACTAATACGGTTGTGTCTACAATGATACAAAGGGCGGGAAAGAACCTTCGGTGAGATTCTCTATTCATATCCAGAGATGGTGATATGTTATATTTCGC
Organism: Ananas comosus; assembly: GCF_001540865.1. NCBI lineage: Eukaryota > Viridiplantae > Streptophyta > Magnoliopsida > Poales > Bromeliaceae > Ananas > Ananas comosus. Next base: position 4,047,630 of record NC_033621.1, read on the forward strand.
AATCATTAACTTGTGCTGCACTTTTCGCTTCCAAATTTTCTAATGCTTTAGATTCATCTAACGTATGCTGTACATAGTTGTCATACATAATGGAGGTAATTCAGTTGCTAAAATTACAGGAAAATTGCTGTTGAGCCACAGCATTTGGCATCTTGCATTCTGGTAAAAGTGCTTTAGAAGTATAGTGGCGAGGCCAAATGTTTATTATAGACATAACACTGAAGCACTTGTAATTTTGGGTTGTTTGGTCGACCAATGTGATTTTAAAACTTGTTTGACAAGGCCAAATGTTCCTTATTGATATAACGCTAATTTTGGGTTGTTTGGTTGATCAGCATGATTATGATTTTAAAATTCATTTGATGTCATCTATCTAGTTTCAAATTAATAAAATTACTGGCGAGCTATTTGAGACATTATATAAAAAAGCCTTAATTAACTTAAAAAGTCACATAATTTCTACGCTAACTTAGAACCTTTCTGTCATTGCCTCCCTTTTGGGAGATCATATCTATGGCAATTTTTAGCTAATATGCCTTCTCTGAAGATAGGAAAGGTTTCTAGGTTAGCCGACATTGTGGTTTTCTTCTAACTTCTATTAAGGTTTTTCAGGTTAGCTTGAATTTCTTTATTCTTTGTCGCGTCTGACCGACCAAAATCTTATGCATCATCAAGTGAACAATATAAAGATATTAGTTCTGTATCTTATTGCATTGACCACAAGTAATTGTCGCCATGAAAAATTTCCTTTTAATTTATCTCAGACACATATTATATATATTCTAATTGTTTTCATTATTAGGTCACTGAAGCTTGGTAGATGGCCTAGTCCAAGTTCAAAGGCATCTCATTACACACTTTGTCCCAAAGATTCACCCGGACTTTCATCAGATGAAACCCGGCCCAGCCAAATGAGGGAATCATCTGTTCTTAGCAGGTCATGCCTTGCAGCTTTAAGTTTGGACGGTGGTGCTGCAGGGTATGGGAAAATTAATTGAGGCTTTTGATAATTTGATTTGTTTTTCAGTTGATATATTCTTTTATGTGTGGAAGGGCGCTTTTGCGGAAGCTTTACTTGTACAATATCGATAAAATGAACAATGCTGCTCTCTGCTTAGCACTCAAGGCATGCCAGTCTCTTGCAGATCTGAAACTTGTTGGGCTGTGAGTGATATCAATTGTGCCTTTTTATCTCAAATTTTCTATTTTTGATGGCTTCTTCCTTCTTGGCATAAGCATATCAGATCACTTATAGCAAATGCTTCTTTTCAACTTTGTTATAGTAATATTTGTTTCTAAATATTTCTGTTGTTTCTTATATGAAGCAAATCTGCTTAACCCATCTCCAGTAGGGGTGAAAACGGTCGGATATTATCCGACCCGACCTGACTCTGCATTTGAAAATTTTCAAATATGGGTTAGAATTTTGCTATCCGACCTATATTCAGATTTGAATTTGGATATGGATTTACTATAATTCTTCGCATTCGGATTCATATTCGTATTATCCAAATCTGAACAGATTGTGATATATTTTCAACATTTTACACTTTCTTTAAAATTCCTCTTTAATATTAACTTTTTAGAATTCAAAAGCTTTTTCATATTTTTTAAAATATTTTTATAAAATTTAAAAATCTTACATGTATATTGATAATTTTTTTTTTTGCTTTTAGCTTTATATAATATTTCAAATATTCATATCCGTATCTATTTAAAATCTGACCAGCTTCCGAAACCGTTTCTACTAGATATGGCTTTGAATCTTGTATCCCATCAATATCCGAATCTGTATCCAGATCTGACACAAAAATATGGATAAGAATATGGATTGAATACCATCCGATTCATATCTGACGCATTTTTCATCCCTAATCTCCAGGCTCTGATATCTTTGCTTTGGAAAGTTTTTCTTTTTACTTGAGAAAGTGGGTGCCCTATTAACTCATGCTATTTGAACAGACCTGTTGAGCTGAGGCAAACTTTGACAGCAATCAGCAAGTATTGTTGTTTAATAGAACGGTTGTTCATCGAGTCCTCCGATATCGGTAAACTCCATCCCTAGTTCTCTTTTTATTCTTCTGTCTATGCTTCGCTTGTTCATGTGAAAGCTGTGTCCTATCAGGCAGAGATGATGGTTTGAAGTCATCAACTTGTTCTGATCTGGTGAAAGGTTGTCCTAATATATCATCATTGTCTCTCAGGGGGTTCAAACTCCATGATCATAAAGTCAGTATACTAGTTAAGGTAACATTTCTTTCTTTTTTTATTTCCCTCCTATTTAGAGAACATACCCTCTTGTATACATCATACATCTTAGCTGTTGAAAAACTACTGTATATTTAGTCTTAAATTACTTGCTATTACTGTATATGAATTGTTTCAGTTCCAGGAGTAGCTGTCTCTTTTATAATGATATCTTGCCATTTTTGTCGGTTTTTCAGATATTAAACTTGTTCCTGTTACAATACAGGCTATATCTCAAGGAAAGGGTTTTGGTTTTGCAGGGCTTGTGCAATCTTAAATATGTGGACTTCTCAACTTCTTTATCAATTACAGGCACCTTTTTAAGGTTTGTATTGTGTTGCTACCTTCTGAGGCTACTCTTTTGTGATCTTCTAGCTTATGCTTCACCTATAATGTTCTCTTTCCTGACTTGTATTTGCTAGTTGATCAGGAACCTTGGGAGTGGCACGGACACCTTTGCACTGGAGGCCTTGATTCTCCGTGACTGTTTGCATCTTAAAGAAGTGAGGGTTCCGGAATGCCACCTTCATTCTTTGCAACCTTAAATAATCGGCAATTTTTAATGTTTTACTTTTCATGCAGGTTGAAGTTTCTCGGTTCTTTTCAGCTGTGCTGGATGGAGATTGTAAACAATTGAGATATGTGGTAAGGAGCTTGACAATTTACTTTATGTGGCTTTGTATTCACAACATGCCCCTGGATGTTTGATAACTATAATATATCAAGTTGTTTGTCCCGATGTCTCGTGATTTCTCTTACCAGGATGTATCAAATAAAGATGGCCTTTCTGCACATGTTGATTGGAACGAGAGATGCTTTAGCTTAAGGTACCAAAATGCAATGCTTAATCTATTAACAAAGGTTAATTGCTCTTTCCTAGCTCTTCACGCATTCTTTTTCCCCCCCTTTAAATTGTTCTTTTTTCCCCCTTTAAATTGTTGCAGTACAATTCCAATATCACGGCTGTCAAAAGAAAGACCAGAAATATGTTTGATTGCCGAATTTCCTTCGGAAGGAAGGTCTCTCTCTCTCTCTCTCTCTCTCTCTCTCTCTCTCTCTCTCAGGTTTAACTAGTGAGGAATTGTGTTATTTGTCTCTCCAAAGTTTTGTATCTCAGATCAGAAAGCAGTCGAGTGGGTTCATAAATACCCTTTTTATTCCTTCCTGGGGAGTGCTTTTATAATGTTGTGAGTGTAGTCCAGGGGCAAACATTATATGTAAGCAGCAATTTATGATCTTTTGTCACCTAATGCTATGGCATTTGTTTTATTTCAAACTTTTGCAGGGCCTTTCAATGTAACTAAGGGTTGCCATGGGGGCACTAGTGAAATTTTATGACTAAATATTCTAAGGCATTATATCATTTTCATGCAGTTGCAGCTCAATGGACATCGGACACGCTAGTGACAGCGAAACAAGCAGCGACGTGAGCTTGCCGTTGTCTATTGACGTCTCTCTCTCGGCCAGCTCGAGCGAGAGCATCTACAGCAGTGACCTGGGGAGCGGAAATGAGGACGCACATGGCGCGAATGCCCCATTTTATTACGTGGATGGCTTTGATGAGGCAGACCTCCCACTTTTTTAGCTGGATTGGTCGCGGTCCGTCCCCTACCATCTGAATCCAATACCCTCCGACTCTTTTTTCCTCTCTCGCTCGTTTGTTGATAGTGCAGTAGTTATAGAGTCTATCAGAACTGGTGTTTGAAGAAAAGGTTTTGCATTCTTGTGTTAATAAAACAACACTCTTGTGAGTGAGGATAGTGTGGCACTGGTAAATAATCTTCTATTATTATTATTATTATTTTTTTCTCAGTCATGATCCTCCAACTATTGATTGTTTTACTGGTATGTGATGCGTGAAACTTTGAATAGTAGTATGATCTATAGTTACGAAAAGAAGAAAAAGGGAAAAAAATTGTTGAGATTGCTGCTTCTTTAACCCCTAGATTTGGTTGTGTTTGGTTTGCCGCGAGTGATTAATGGTCTGTTTGTTTATTTAGAATATGTTTCCTTCATAAATAACTAGCCATTTCCTGTTTTTTGGGCGATGAAGCATCACGGAAGTTATTTATGGTTGAGATTTTTTTTTTGATTATTTTAACATTTTGCATCTTTCATGTCAACCCAGGCCAGAATCATTTTCGTCATTTGGTCGTAAAGAATTGTTACATCTTCCCATTTACGACGAAGCAAATGATCGAACTTGAACTCTTGCAATCGAGCCCAATTTGTACTGGAACGAGCAATCAACAACTGCCATGTTGTCAATATATATATATATATATATATATATATAGAGTGAGGCTACTATGCCGTGCTTCCAGCTCGTTTTTGATGTTGCGACTTTCGAATCGTCGATCGGCTCCGTTAAACTTGATCTAGAGTATTTGAAGTACCTAAAAAATAAATTTTATGATTTTACGATATCATTTGCCTAATGAACGAAGGGGCTCGAAATCAACGGCTGAAAATAAAAATATTACAAAATGTAACAATATGACATTAAAATTTTAAATCAAAGATATTGATCTTGTTTTATATAGTATAAAGAATTTTCTATCAAAATTTCACGTGATTTGGATATTTCTACACCGTTAAACTTGCAAACGGCTCACTACGGCCATTGAAATTTGTTGATTTGAGCCCATTCGATCACTAGGGAAATGATATCGAAAAATAATAAAATTTATTTTCTAGGTACTCCAAATACTCTAGATCAAGTTTAACGGAGCCGATCGACGATTCGAAAGTCGCAACATCGAAAACGAGTTGGAAGCACGAAAGGCTCCGTGATTCCGATAGCACAGTAGCCTCACTCTATATATATATATATATATATATATATAGTTGGACCGGGCTACTATTAGTAGCAAAATTCTATTATTGCTACCAGTTTTTTAGCCTTTGGATCAAATCTTTTCATCATTTCTAATCATTTGATTAAATACTATAACCCTGTAGGGACCACTCAACCCTAGGGGGTCCACTCAACTTTAACTGACTAATATCATCCTAACCCTACAATTTTTCATCTAAGGGTTAAAAACTTGATAGCAAAAAGAGTATTTTACTATTAATAGTATTCCAGCCTAATTTTCTCTCTCTCTCTCTCTCTCTCTCTATATATATATATAGTTGAGCTAGAATACTTCCAAAAGCACCATGAGGGTGGTGCTTTTGAGTTTTTAGTAATTGGATGGAGAGATGTAGGGTTGAGATGATGGTGGTAGGTGGTGGTATGTGGAATAGTGTTTGATCCAAAGGCTATTAGTAATCAAGGAATATATCTAAGGGCTGGTAACTTAGAAGCACTAAGGGGTTGGTGCTTCTAAAAGTATTCTAACTCAATTTTATACAGAGTTGAGCTAGAATACTCCCAAAAACACCATGAGGGTTGTGCTTTTGAGTTTTTAGCCATTGGATGGAGAGATGTAGGGTTGAGGTGATGGTTTTGACGATACACGTGGCAGTATTTTATGCCTTCACGTTCATAACCTATTTTTTTATTCTGTACTGTATTTGTCTCTTCTCCCTAAATCCTTCTTCCCCTTCTCCCTAAATCCTTCCTTCTTCCCTTTCTCCCTATATCTCTTTCCTCCCTATGCTATCCTACTTTTTCCCTATCCTCCCTGTACACCTCTTTCTAGGCATCTCTCCACGCGCTCCTTCTCTCCTCTTGCTCGCTACTCTGTCTCTTCTCCCTAGATCCTTCTTCCTTTTCTCCCTATCTCTCCTTTTCCTCCCTATGCTGCCCTACTTTCTCCTTATCTTCCCTGTATGTCTCTTCCGAGGCGTCTTTCCATGCCCTCCCTCTTTCTTTTTGCCCGCTACTCTGCCCTTCTCTACCTCTCTCTCGCTCATGAGTGCCCTATTCCCCTACCTATCGAGGTAAGCTCTCCGAGGCCTCTCTAGATCTCCGCCGATCAATTCTACCGCAGACGAGATGAACCCGTCAATTGGATGGTGGCCATCGTGTTGGACTTGTGCCCATCCGGTTGGATGTCAAGTCTATCCGGGCAGTTCTTCCCAATCCCCTACTCCGATGCCTCTCTGGATCGCTCCGCCGTGCGATTGGACCGCGGATAGGATAAGCTCGTCTATTGGACGTTGGCCATCGAAGTTGGATCTGTGGCCATCATGTTGGATGTCATGATGACCAACCGATCTAAGCGCTCCTACCCAATCCCCTACTATGATGCCTCTCTGGATGTCTCTCTTCATGATGAGTGCCCTATCCCCCTACGTATGGAGGTAAGCTCTCCGAGGCCTCTTTGGATTGCTCCGCCCGTCGGTTCGACCGCGGATGGGATGAGCCCGTCTATTGGACGTTGGGCATCGAAGTTGGATCTGTGGCCATCATGTTGGATGTCATGATGACCAGCTGATCTAGGCGCTCCTACCCAATCCCCTACTTTGATGCCTCTCTGGATGTCTCCACCGCTCGATTGGACCGCGGATGGGATGAGCCAGCCCATTGGACGATGGCCATCGTGATGAACAATCTACTCTGATGCCTCTCTAGATTTTTCACAGTCTTCCTTTACAGCTTTATTGAGAATTTCAAAAGATTTTCACTTGGAGTTTCAAAAGATTTTCAAGCAAATCATTTCTTGGATTTTTATTCCCGAGAACTTAACCTATTCCTCTTGGATTTTCCTTCCATGTCTTACTCCCTAATTTTATATTGCATATATTTTTTTTTACATTCTGTATTTTCCACTCATCACTTATTTCTCTTTCATATTTCTTTACAGATCTCCTTACAGTTTCAAAAGATTTTCACTCATTTTCTTTCCATTTTGTTTTTCAGATTAAACTAAAATTCTCTTAAATTTTCTTCATGTCTTACTCTCTAAAGATCTCCTTAGAGTTTCAAAAGATTTTCACCAACTTGGTTTTAACAGATTAAACTGAAATTCTCTTGGATTTTTCTTGTTGTCTTACTCTCAGATTTGGGATTTTCTATTTTATATATGGATTCTTGCAAGATCTTTTGAATTATTTCAAGATCTTCCCCACAAGTACCCTACTCTTGGCACTGTTGCCTTCACTCTTGACCTCTGTAAGAGTGCAAAGCTTGGGTCAGATATATTATAAATAGCTTCCTCTATTATTTGCTGCATGCTACAGTCTTCTCCTCAAACCAAAAAAGGGTATATTTTTGAGTTGCACACTTTTTACAGCTGCAGTTACTATCTCTTCATCCTACTAACAGTTGTGCTGTTTTGTAGGTCCTACATTAGCTTCCACTTTACTGCATACTCTTGGATTTTTCACTTATTTCTCTTCAAGTTGGTTTTAACAGATTAAACTGAAATTCTCTTGGATTTTTCTTGCTGTCTTATTCTCGAATTTGGGATTTTTTATTTTATATGTGGATTCTTGCGAGATCTTCTGAATTATTTCAAGATCTTCCCCACAAGTACCCTACTCTTGGCATTGTTGCCTTCACTCTTGACTTCTGTAAGAGTGCAAAGCTTAGGTCATATATATTATAAATAGCTTCCTCTATTATTTGCTGCATGCTACAGTCTTCTCCTCAAACCAAAAAGGGGTATATTTTTGAGTTGCACACTTTTTACAGCTACAGTTACTATCTCTTCATCCTACTAACAGTTGTGCTGTTTTGTAGATCCTACATTAGCTTCCACTTTACTGCATACTCACAAAGGTTGATTTTCTTTGATTCCTTCTACTCCCCTTTGAATTTCCATACTGGTTAAAATACTAGAGTACTAGAGTATATAAAGTACTAAAGTATTGCCACTATATCTTATGTGCCTGTAAGATTTCATTATAGGCCAGCATGGTTTATTCATTGTAGGCTAATATGGATTTCACTTTATTGGTTAACTTTGCTGACTTTTGTTGGTTCTTAGTATTTGGTTTTTGTTAAACTCTACTGACTTTCTGTTGTTGTTTACTTCACCAATGATTTAAGCCTCTCCTTTCTTTCGATTGCCATTTTATTTCTTGCCCTTCTACTACGCAATGATGATTGGCAGGCATAAAGGATGCAAAATATTAAATAGAAGTTTGGACGGCCTAATTATCGGCCTCTCCTTTCTTTCGATTGCCATTTTATTTCTTGCCCTTCTACTACGCAATGATGATTGGCAGGCATAAAGGATGCAAAATATTAAATAGAAGTTTGGACGGCCTAATTATAGGCAACTACTTACTATTTGCATCTATTTGTTGTCTTCTACGCAACACATGATATGCAGGCAGGATGAAATAGAGGATGTAAAATATTGAATAGAAGTTTGGATGGTCTTATCATGGGCAACCACATACTATTTTTAGATCGGTTGGCTTGGGGGATGCTTCTTTCACTAATGGACCAATCCTGCTGCATGCCTTCTTTCATTGCATAAATTACTTGCCTGTATTAAATACTATTGTTGAAGATAAAATTGGTTCGTGTAATTTTACTATCTTTGGAAAGTTTGCACAAGATTTGGTTCGTTCTCCGGCTCAGAATCTAGCCACTTTATCCGGTTCAGATAAATTTACTCTTCCACTAGTAGTAAAAATAATTATTGGCGAAAAACACATCTTTCAAGTGATACCCAACACACCGAAATTTAAGTAAAGTCTTCCTTCTTTAAGGTGTTAAAAATTTTTACTCAAAATTTGGACATGAGAGGTAAGTCCCCTCCAAAAAAGAAATTATTTATTGAATGTGAAGAGCAACTTGATTCACGTACTACCAACAAACAAATCCACAAAGACTTATTTGAAGAGGCATCACTAGGAGCCATCGTTTCATCAAAGTAATAAAATTATAACTTCTATATATTTTATAGTTATGGTTATTGTAATTTTGTATAATTTCTTTTAATTTTTATATAATTTTGTTAAAACAGTTCTGTATAACCTGCTGCAGACTTAGATAAAATCCAACCTGCAAAAGGCGTCGCCTTATGTAATGTCTGGTGTTAATTTATTTTCATATATAATGACATTCTTTATATATAAGATAGTTTGTTTTAAATGCCACTAATTGATTTGCACGTTAGACGAAGATTCACCAAATGAAGATTGATTTGCTGATTACTTACATTTACAATGTGCTGGTTTGTTTGAAGCTCTATTTTTAAAACTATCATTGTAGTTTAAAACTATGACAACTCATTTCAGATTTGCATTTTGGTTTAAAACTATGTGGCTTTCTTTATTTCGGATTTGTATTTTGGTTTAGAACTATGTGCTGGTTTGTTTGAATATGCATTTTGATCTTGTGCCTACTAAGGTTATTGGCTTTTAGATTTCATATATTTTGCTATGTACCTGATTGTGTTGTCCTTTCCAAAACTATATCAACTCATTTCAGATTTGTATTTTCGTTCTATTTGAATGTGTATTTTGATCATTGTGGTTTAAAATTATGTGCTGGTTTAAGACAAGTGAAATGATGATTAATGTTGCTGATTACTTACCTGTATTATGGTAAAAATGTATTTTGCATGAAGTTTATTAGTTACTATTATTACTCCATTTAAAATAAGTGTATAATGTTGCTGATTACTTACCTGTATTATGGTAAAAATGTATTTTGCATGAAGTTTATTAGTTACTATTATTACTCCATTTAAGATTACTGTCCAATTTATGAGTGACTGTATTGCTTTTCACCTATTGTCATTCTTTCTTACTTTCATATGTTCTCCAAGTAGGGTAACAATTCCACATTATACACTTATTTTAACTTCTAATTAGTTGTCATTTAAGGTAAATATTTATTTGCATATTATATAATTACATATTTTATTATCATTTTAAAATATATATTAAAATAATTAGTAATCATTCAAGCTAAAAATTACATATTTTGTTGTCATTCCATATTTTTGCTCGTATTTACTTCCAGTAAAGTCTTTAATTTTTTTTTCGTAGCAGCAGTATATAAATAAAGGATTATCATCCATTTTAGGTAGAACCAATTCCTCATTGAAAGCATAGAGCAGTATGTTTCCCTTTCAAAGAGCAGCATCTTCTTTCCAGATCATTTCTACCAAACTATCTTTTTAAAAGTTTTCATTTTGTGGCACTGTTAGAGAAGAATGAAGAGATCTCATTTACTATTCGAAACAAATATGGAGAAATCCTTACAAATATTTTACGAAACATCAACCCTGCATTTACCAATCAGCACAAATCTTCTAGAAGAATTACAAGCATTTACAGATCTCTGTTGATACTAGTCCTCGACTTTTCTACTACCGTACGTATCTTCAATACCGTTCGTCACCCTTCTCCGCCGCTCAGCTATCATATCCGAGTATGCCTGTAAATGCGAAGATTAAATACAAAGAATTAAAAACCAACAAGTTTTTGATCGTTCTGACGTAAGTAGTCGAAGAAGAATGAATTAGACAGCAAAGCTTCTAACTTGGCTTTATTCAGTTCCACGGAACAACTTGGACGGGCATGAAAAGATGGAACTCCTAGCATTTTCGAACTAGACGTCTATATTCTGTGCCTCAAAAAACATGCATTAACATATATAGTATCTATCTCCCATAAAGACATACATAGTATCTAAAAGGAAATTTATGATCTAACAAATGCTAGCTAGTAGAGATGATTACGTAGTATTTCGTCATGAGCTATAACTTCAATCACACTAAATGGGTCAAAAATAGTAATCTAATACTTTCACAACCAGTGGATTGCCTTTGGTCGCTGAACTTATCCACAAGTTTCACTTAGGTAGTTAAAATTTAATTTAAAATGCAATTAGTTAATAAACTAGAATATTCCAATAGGGTGTCACTTAATCAATCTGCGTTTAGTTTTCCTAATAATGGAATCTTGCATGAATCTTTATACATGTAAATTCAAGATATATTATGGTGATAACGTGGCAACTGATTCAGCTGCCACATTATTTTGGAAGTACTCTGATAAACTGAACATCATAATATGGTGCCTTAAATCAACAACCAAATCATCTCCAAAAGATGAAGCGGCAAGTGAGATGGGGTGGCAAGTAAAATACTAGCCACATCATCTTTCTGTTAGGGAAACTTAAAATTTGATGGACTGGGCACTACAAAAATAAATGCTACATGGAATCTATGTTAAGAATAGAAATTAGCATATCTAAACGTACTAATTCATGATATGCTGTTTGCAGCAACTTCTTAAAACTTTGTGCAAATATTTTGATTACTTAATTTCGAGAAACAGTAAGCCTTAAGGTGCAAACATAAGAGAATATAATATATATAAATATATGGAAAATGGTATAGTACAATGAAACTTCCTGCCTATGATAAGTAACTTTTTCTATTTGCCATCTTAAGTACTAAGTTTATTAATCTCCAGAATCCTTGTTTTGTTATTTAGTCTCCTTCATGACATGACGTTGAATTATCTAATTGTATTTTAAGGGCCTGTTGGACCAGGCTAGAGCTTCTGTGGAAGTATTGTCTGCGTAAAGCTATTCAAATAATCACTAGCAGGTTTTTCAGCTTCAGTTACTTTTCATGGTAGAAAACCAACCTATTCCAAAAGCCACGGAAAACAAATAATAAAACTAAAAATGTTGAGCAGCATCTCCAATAATGGGACGGAAATGTATAGGAAACGTTCGTATCGTCCTAACTTTCTGCCAGACACAATTTACTTTGTACTCATTATCCTAGGATAACTGGACAACCCCAACTAAATAGATTTTTCCCCCTAGAAAAGCAACGCCATAGAAGAAACAGATCTAGAAGACAAGATGAAGTCGTATCATTTTCAGATCCAGAAGTTAAAAAAGATGATATGAGATAAGTAGCTATTTGGTACCTACACATAATAATTTCTATGAATGGGTTTATAGTTGTTTCATAATTCTCAAGCTATTTGTGAAGCTCGGCTTAAACTAATCAAGTGTAAATGAAGCTCAAATGGAAATTCCATATATGATTAAACAAGCAGGTTAGAGATACACCAACCAAGTGCTAGTGAACGTGAATGGGAATATATCGTGTATTGTTTGATAGAATTAAAATGGCAAGTCAATAGGCAGAAGGAGGTACTTATTGACTAATAAGTATTCCAAAACCATTCTGACCAGCTAAAGCTGAAACTAAATAGCAAATTCAGATAAGAGAACTCAGTAAAAGCAGTTGGCGTGCCATCTCAACAAGGATATGATGCAAACCTTTGGATATGAGTGTAGAAAGAGGTACCACCATGTACATATCAAGACAAAGACTGCAGAGGTAATTAGTATGGAATGGATGAGTATCCAGCTACAGCCAACTATACTAACGCCTGTAAGCAATATAGTCCACGGTTGACACCTAAAGGAAGAAAGAAAGACAGATTTATAACCAAGAAGATGGTCTATTATAAAGAGTGGGAGCTACAGAACATAAAAATGAAGAACATGCAGGAAAATATACTATGTAGCAAATATCAATTCATTAGTCAGAGAAGCTAAGCTGATATAGAAATAAAAGAGCAATAAATAATAAAATCACACTGATAGGACTTGCTTAGTTTATTTGACACCTCAAATCAAAGATATCCTTTTATACATAGCCACAAGATCATTCTATTCTTTCCCGCGATTTGCATCACCATTATTTATTTTCATCTTCCTCGCATAAAGCAATCGGACAGAAAGGTCTATTCCTCTCTTCACCATCCAACTACCACTCTTGTGGTTAGCGTTTAATCACTTAGTCGCCCTGTGGTTTCAAAAGTTGCAGTAACCATCCTATGGTTGTTATTTCCATTATCCATAAGATACTCTAGTTAGGCCCATTAGAGGGATTTTTGGGCGACTACTGCTACAGAGGTTTTTAATTGGAAAAATAGACATTCAAAATTTTTATTTATAAAATTAGACTTACGCGGTGAATGATTTACCGCTTCTAGAAACCAGCGTTTTTACTAAACTTACATATTTTCTACATCCAAACTCCAAAAGATGTATAACATTAAACAATAATAATAATTTTAACGTTTTGAGAAAGCGGTAAACAGTTTGCCGCATTTAAAAAGCGGTGAATCATTCACCGCATATGTAACACCCCATACTTTTAACTTCTTATTTTGACTCCAATTTACTTTAAGTTTGGACCTTTTCGTAATTTCGGATCTTCGAGGGACTCAGTGGCATATTGTTGCTTAATTAGTCCCTAACTAATTAGGCCCTTTCTTTTGATACGAGCCCCCCCACCCGATCCATCTCTCTCTCTTTCGCTCGATCCCCCTCTTCCCTCTACGCCCGTACGACCTCCGCCGCTTCCCTTGTGCACGCGCGACGACATCCGTTCCCTATCGTCGTCGCCGTCATCCGTAGCCGCGTCCACCGCATTTCTCATTGGCCATTATTTTCTTTTGGTTTGTTATCGACGGAATCTTGTCGTCGTCTTCACCGTTTTCGAGAAGGTTTTTCTCCTTCCCTCATTTTACCTTTGTATCGGATCTTGTGATCACCCAACCTCTCTATTCGTCGTTATATTTTATTATTTTGAATACTCGTTTCTTGATTATTGAAAATTGAAATCATTAAAATCTAACTTCGTAATACCTAATCCTCGTCGTTTGAGCAGCTTAATTTTATATATTGTATCCTCTGTATGATCTTGTTGCTTAATACTTCACATACTACACATTTATTGGAATGTCCGCTATGTGTTCGGCAAAATGCCTAAGAGAAAGCATGTGTTGTTTTGTTTTGAAATCTTTATCCCATTCGATTGTAAATCGTAAAATTGTTTTATATATGTATTAAACCCTCTGTTTGAATATTAAAATCCTCGTTTATTATTTAAATTTCCGTTCATGTTATCTTCTTGGATTAATCCAAATCCTTCAAAACCTCCTTCATCCTTTTGATCGCTATTTGAGGTTCGTCGAAATTATTGTTCTAAATCCCTTTGCGCCCCATCCCGACCTAGTTGCATATAATTATATTATCTTTGCATGTTCATTTTAGTTAGCTTATAGAGAATCGCGTGTCTCTATTTTAGGTTCCGACGATTGAATTTCTACACAGTTTCGACTGGATATCTTTTATCTTTGAAGCTGCGTTAAGGTAAGCGACCGGACACCTGTGAGTTTTTGTAAAATAATTTAGGAATAATTTGATTGTGTAAAAATCTTTGTTTTGTAGAATTAAAAATTAAGGGTTAAGCGTATATCAAATATTTTTGCAAACTGAGTTTCAAATGTGATTGAAGGGCTTTCTTTAACAAAGAATTTTGAAAGTTGATTATCTGTTCTGTAAGTTAGTGACTGGATAATTTTGAATTAAAATGTCTCTTGGTATTCTGCTATGCTAATGTTGGCCATGTCGACATGTACTTTGTTATAGAAGCAAGCTTCGTCTTTGTTTGCGCCTTCGGGTGCCTGCGCCTACCGCGCCTTTGTTTTGTTTGCGCCTTCGGGTGCCTCTGTTTTGTTTACGCCTTCGGGTGTCTTTGGATCTTGCCAACGGATCATAAGATATAGTTAAGTACCGGAGACAATATTTATTTTGTTTATATGTCGAAAGGGAAATGCTTTGAAAAAAATTATAGTTTCAATCCGATCCGAATTTGAAGTTTTGATGAATTCTTGTTTTCTTAAATTTTGCAAATTAAAACCAGTCGCTTGAATTAATTTGTGTATCTATTTATTTGTATGCTTAATCCGACTAATGTGGTGTATGATTGCTTACCCAGGTACTGAGACCGATTCGCAGGGCGGGGCTGGGAGCGAGTGAACGTTAGATGTAGCTAGATTTGATTCTAGCCTCTTCGTCTTATTTCTATTGCATTTAGATATGAACTTTGAACTTCGTAGATAATCATTGTTTATCTGTTTCTACTTTGTTATTTCATCGTACCCATATTTGTTACTTAAAGCACTAGTTAGACTAAATTTTGTTTGAATTGCATAATAAACTATAGTTCTGCTTATATGTGATTTTCTTGATTCTAGTTGAATTTAAATTGATGACCTCATCTTTCAACAGTTTGGATTTCTATTTTTATGATCATCTTTGTATGTAATTTGTCTGATTCTGAAGTCTTGCATATTTACTAAATTAGTAGATATGCGACGTCTGTCATGCCTCGGGTTTGGGGCGTGACAGCATAAGATTAAGATTAGTTTCGTAAATAAACATTTTGAAGAACTATTTTCATAATTATAATATTTTTTTAAGCCTATTAATAAAACTAATTCCCCATTAGAAAATAGGATGTGCTAGTCAGGTGTGTCAATTTGAATATAAAAAAGAAGGGCTTACTTACTTCACATAGATACGGGGAAAACAATGTTAGAGTTCTATCAAAAATCTTGCAAATACCCTGAAATTAGATAGCAAAATCGAAACTTTTGAAGTTCAAGTACCTTTTTCAAAGGCCTCTAAGATTAGGTAGTAAAACTAAACCTTTTTTGAAAATTAGATGCCTATTTTTAGATATGCTATTATTTTCTACCATCTGCAAATGCGCAATTGTCCAGAGAAATGTGGTTCCGCATTTCTCCCTACTTTACGACTTAACTCCCCAAATTTTCCGTAGAAATGACACATCCTAATTTGGGCTAACTCCTTATGAAACCCCAATTCGATTCAATCTCACAAAACCGTACAAAAATTGAAGCGCAAGGATCGATCGCTCACCACGCGGGTTTGGTGTCCCAAACGGAGTCGTACTCGAGGGAGAGGTAGTTGAGGTATCCGTCCATGTCGTCGACGACCCCGTCCTCGTCCAAGAACTCCGACCCCTCCCGCCGCCTCCCGCCGCCGCCTCCGCCGCCGGAGCCGCGGACGAGGAAGAGGGAGCGTGGCGGAGCCGAGGTGGAGCTCGGGGACGGAGGGGGAGAGGGGGAATGGAGCTTCGGGGAGGGGATTCGATGGGGATTGGGGAGGGATTGGGGGAGAGCGATAATGGGGAGGGGGAGGAGAGAGAGCGCGCCCATTTTTTTCTTTTTTTTGTTTCTTTTTTTTGTTTTTTTTAACACTTCTCCTGGGTTTTGGGTTAAGAAGCTTGTTATTTATTTATTTATTTATTTGGGCAATTTTCAAACGTGCCCTCAAAACTTTAAAAATATCAGAGTGCGCCTTTAAAGTTTTCAATAAAAAATGACAAATTTATCCTATTTAAAAATTTATAGGATGATTTTGAAAAAAAATCCATGATTGGCTAAATTACTAATTTGGTCTCTTATTTAACTGTAAGGAAAGAAGTAATAATCTTGCCACTGAAATGTTACAGCATGAAAATGAGAGAAGATTAGAAGCATTTGATTTTTCTTTTTTTAGCCTTCTAAAATATAAAATTGACTGCTTTTGGGAGTGCAACACTAATCAAGAAAAAAAATAAGAAAAACACTTTACTAGAACTCGTGGAGATAAATAAACAATGACACAAATTTAATAAAACTAAAAGAAGTTACATGAGCATAGATTCATCTTAACATGTTGATCAATGATGAGAATAACATCAGTGTTTTGAAACTACATCACCGTTCATTTACATTGCTTCGTCAACAGAATCGAGAAAAGGGAATAAAAATTATTCTAGCAAATCAGCTAGTTAGAACACATCTACCACAGCCAAAAAAGGGGGCATGACCTTGCAGAAACTATGAACAACTTAATGAGAAGAAGCTATGGATTCACCAACCTTATTTCTAAAGAGAAGTTAGAACAATTCCATATAATCTTAGATCCAAACAGAAAGATCAAACCAACATAACCGAAGAGGCAAAAAAAGAGAGAGAGAGGGAGAGAGAAGATAAAGAGGGAGGAATTTGGTTCCTGGAGTAGCCAATTTGACCCTGTGCAAAGAAAATATTACCGGTTAAATCACAGCATAGCATTTTTTTTTTTTGTTGTGTGTGTTGAAAATAGAATACATGGATAACAGATCAAACAAACACAAGCACTTAAATCCCGTGAGCGTCAAATAACATAATAATAATGCACAAGATGAAAAGAGAAGTTGGATTGAATGGTCATGAAAATGTTTGTGTATATAAAAAGTTGTTGAAACTGATATATTCATATAACCAAGAAACACACCATCAAAGTGAAATGAGTAAATGGGATCTCCAAACAGTTTTAAGTCATATATATATGAAGGATAACTATGCCTATCCAACTCTTTATGTGCTATCATGATCATATGGATTAGAATTGTTAACAAATAGTGCATATAATAACATTTGAATGCAGATGAGATAGATAATAGCTATCATATGCCTGCAGCTATAAATGTGAAAACTCATGGATCAAGAAGACTGATTTTATAAATCCTTGTTTTGAAGCTTGATTGTAACAATGGCATGCAATAAATATAGGAATGAGTACCATTCTTATTTTAAGGAATAAAATTAAATATCATCATTTTTGTGGATCAACAAGTTCCAATTGTAGTTAAACTAGAGAAAACAAAATTGCTTTCTAATCATTTATTGCATCTAAACATTGAAATAGGAAATTATAAAATAGATGAATTAGCTACTTACAAGGTATAGAACTTTCCGCTTTCAAAGCTGGCCATTTAATCCAAAACGAACTGCATTCGGCATGTCTCCTCCATCATCAGTGCAGGTATTACTATGACTCAAATTATTGGTAGGAGATTCAACATCATTTATAGCAAATCGGCTAGGTATACAAGTTCCTTTACCAACAAAACCAAGACTGCTTCTCCCTTGTCTTGGATTGGGCAAGTTACTCAAAAGCCCACTTGAATTCTGGATATTGCATGAATTAGGCACCAGAGAAGGTGACCCACTTGTGAGATTGTTTATATTCCAATCCAAGTTTCGTAGTTGCCCCCAAATAGCATCATCAATACAAGAAGAGACATGTGAAGAATCCAATTCCGGAACTGAGTAGCTGTTTGCTACAACTTGTCCCACACCAAATCGTACACTCTTTGATTGTGGCATGAGAAGGCTGTAATCCATGATACCAATGCTGCTATTGTTATAGCTTGAGTTCTGAGATAGAAGATCACTTGATGCTTGAGATGTGACTTTCATAGAATGTTGACTCATTTGGAAAGGATCACACCGTGTCTCGACATTTGTGTTAGCAATGATAAACTTTTGGTCTAGTAGCCCGCAACTACTAGCTGCATTTATGCTCGCCGATGATTGAGAAAGGGAAAAATTAGGATCCTGATTCGTGGAAGAAGTCGGTAAAACTGGGTTCTGATTAATGAGCATAGAATTCTTTCCCAGGTCAAAAGAGTCGAATCCCTGAGAGAGACCAATAAGAGACCAATAAGACATGAAGAATGCATATCTATTGAGATAGGGCATTTTGATTACTTAGGATTTATTACCTGTTGTTGTTGTTGTAAGATCTGGGACATCGTGGTACTATTGCGAGAATTAGTAATTTGCCCTGAAAGGTCATCACAGGACCAAGATGGAAAAGCACTGGAAATACCCTCAACAGGAATGGCACTGGCTTGAGAGAGTTGTCTGGATAAGTTGGGCTGGGATTTCAGTATAGGCCAGCTAAACACTCTTTCACTTTCCAGATTAGGTGCTTGAACTGAAACTTGTCGAAGAGATGGTTGGTCTGTTCCAGACAATATTAAGTTGTTTGAAGGTTGGCCTAGGAGCTCATTTTGAAACGCGGCTAAGGTTTGTGGAGTGATTTGGCTTGATACAGTCCAAGATTGAAGATCAAGTTGATTCAGTGTATTTGCTCTAACATTTGAAGGGAGCCCAGAGAAAGAATTATGATGTGGGGTTTGTTGCTGAGATACTTCACTCATTTTCTTTAAATACAATCTGAACTTCTGCATATGTTAGGGAAAAAGAAAACAAAGATTAAAACCATTATCATGGAAAACAAAATTAATGCATAATAAATTATTTGCAATGTCTTCGTTAAGGAAATGAACTTAAGATTACAATTGTAGATTTTCGTCTTTTGTATTTTATTGAAACAACTTGAGTGAATGTAATCAAGCTGAAAGGAACATAGCGAGAAGCAGCGCATTCACAAGTTAAATCTTCAACAAAATAGAAGAGATGGAAACATGTGATAACTACAGAAAATTATATTTGATTTGCTAATTGATAATATTCAAAGGTATTGAACAAATAAACATTTTACAACACAAGTGAATTTTCTTTGTCAAGTGGATAAGTTGTACTATTCCAATGAAGGACTCACAACAATATAAAAAGTAAATTTGCCACAAATTTGTTTGGGAGTCCAAAGGAGAAATTGTCTACACATAAATGCTAAATGTCACTTGTACATCAGTAATTTATAGTTTCAATATTGACTCATCTAGTTCCAAGCGTAGTCCAACATAAAGTATCAAGCTAATCAATCTACAGTGCAGGTTTCAAATTAAACACTCCATACAAGTTCTCTCTTTTAGGGATCATCTAGAAAGTTGTTCACCACTCTTTTAAATATGGACCATAACAGGTTCTGCTGACATAACAGCACTTCGAGCAGCTTTCATGACTATTGCTGATTCAAAAGTCAGAAATTGTTAAGTTTGTAACCTGTGACAACATTATCTTTACTGCAGATATCCTTCAGCATACAAGCCTAAAAAGGACCATGTGATATTCAAAAATTTGGGATTGCTTACATGAATCATTTTCCATCTTTAGTTGTCTCAAAATAATGCCTGAAATTGGAGTTCGTTCAATGCAGATGTTCTCTTCTTTTCTTCTATTCATCCAAACAAAGCAAGAGAAATTAACCTTTTTTATTTTCTTCTGTTCTCTTCCTTTCTCTCCTTTATTTTCTCTTTTTCTCTCCCATTCTCTCATCCAAACAAAGAACTAGTAAGTTCTTGATGGTACAATGTAAATAAAAAACGTGAACATTGAGATATTCTATTTCCGTGGTTTATTAATACCCTCTCTTATTTGTATATCTATTTTAAAACTCGTTCCATATGTATTCCTCAATATATAAGAAAGTTTATTGCACTAAATAAGAAGTTACTTTATCCGCAAAAAATGCGAGTTAAGTAATACGCTGCTTCCTCTGTATAACATTATTCTTGCAAATTGGCAAATACAGTAACAACTGTATTTGAAAACTAACTACTGTTAGTTTTTAGCATAAATAATTCGAATTCAACACATTTAATCTACAAATGGAAGTATTCAATCAAGCTGGTAACCCACTTGTACTATTTAAAGAAACACTTTTTGGGCAATTGAGGAAACGTACAGTAAAAAATATCAAAAATTGCCTTCAAAGTATGTAGCTCAGAGTCAAACCTGTAAATGACTAGCAACATTTTCCCTTGTTAGACCAGGTACATTCATCAATTCAAGAATTTTCTTGGGGACAGCCTCTGCAATTAAATAGGCAAATTCATTAACAAGATAATAAGAAACTACAAGTTAAGTTATATATCTGCAAAATCAAGATTTCCAGAGAAATTTTAGTTTCCTACATGAATACAAACATTCTCTGATGCAAATCAAACTTTCCTCATGAATTAGATGACATCATGAACAAAGATAACGGCATATTGGGAAGAAACTGCTCTTTTGAAGGGTATATATAAAATTCGAGTGTAACTGTGGTATTTTTTTCTTTCTAGATGTATGTTTACTGTGCTATATATGTATGATATTGTGTGTGTATATATAGCACCATAATATAAAATCAGATTTTTTCCACAAATGCAAGTAAGTTTTATGTCATTCAAATTATAATAAAGAAACTACAGAGTTGCAAACTGGAAAAGAATAACATACTATCGAATCCAAGATGGTTCACCGCATGAACAAATTGCTGATGGAGCTCAACTGACCACACTACTCGTGGCTTCTTCGAAGAAGAAGGATCACTATTTTCCAATTCGCCATCATCTTCTTCTTTAACATCCCTCCTCTTTTTTTGAGACTTTGATGAGCCGTCAGCTCCTTCCTTACCAAGGGAAGCATAATCAGCATCATCACAGGCTTTCTTATTGTTGTTACGGTTTGAATCTTCCAAACTACCCCCTGATGGTTCATATTCTTTTTGTTTTTTCCGAAAGACATGTTGCCATATGTTTTTCAGCTCTTCAATTCGCACAGGTTTGATTAAATAATCGCATGCTCCATGTTTTATTCCTTTCATCACGAGACTGGTTCTTGTGTCAGCGGACATCACTGCAAACATGAAAAAATGAACTAGTTATGAATAGAAGTACTGTAATTACATGGCCCTGTTATCTGTTTATATACAACAATCAAATGTTCATATATATCCTTCAAAAACTTTATTTTCTAAGGCCTTGTTTGGATGTTGAAGCAAGTTATCCAACAATAACTTTTTTTATATGGGGATTTTCTTTTATGATCAGAAACTAGGAGTTTGATTTTGCTCCGTGAAGGAACTTGGCATTTACCATTTAGTAGGATAGCATAGTTCACCAATGTGGTGTTTTATCTTATACTAACAAAATGGCTTGAAGGCCAAATGTGATGTACCACTCTAGACAGTTGATCTCACTCTTTATTTCCCAAATATTATAAGCCTCTTAAGTAAATCAAAAAGAAAAGTTGAACAACATGTTCATGCATCCAAAAAAGGCCTAAATATGCACCATGATGGGCTGGTACTAGCAAAAAATTTCCTCCTTGTTATGAAACAATTTCCTATGGAAAACCAATATCTCTTTGCCTAGTCAGATCTTGCCAATTAACATAAGGTACTGCACTCCTGAGGAGACATACAGGAAGTTTAGAATTTAGAAGGGCATATATGTAAACATATCTGTAGCATTTATTCTATTACTGCTGTGGAAGATAAGGATTTGTACTTAAATACAAGGATACGTAAACAAAAACTTGATAATTGAAGATTACAGCAGGACAAGCTTCATTTAGTTATAACAATAAGAAGAACTAATATTATCCTCAAAGGTTTTTCAGGGAAATGTCTGTAAAAGCAAAAGCCCCCTAAAAATTATGCAGTGAACATATATAGCTCCAATACTTACTGATAACAGGAAGATCCATTTCTAGGCCAACAAGTTCAAGTAGTCTGAATCCATCCATATCAGGCATATGAACATCGCTTATTACGACGTCAAATCCACCCTTGCTTTCGCGAAGTAGAGATAATGCTTTTGTAGCCTCAGAGCAAGTTGTGACTAGAAAAAAAGTTAAAAAGAAAAAAGTTCTCAGATTTGCATTTACAATCTGTTACCACTAACTCAAAGCAGTAGAAAGGTATTGATCATGGAATATTACAACAGTGACGCAGAACAACTTATGCATTCATCACACAAAAGGAAAACAAAAGTAAGCATAGTTTAAAGAGAAGCATAAGAACACTTTTGGACAAAGTTTCTAAAATTGAAAAACCGTATGAATTACCTATATACACATGACCTAACCAAATAAACAACTTTTGCTGTAATTAACTAGGAAAAAGATACTATGTCAAGTAAAATATGCCATTTTGTAGTTACAGTGAAGAATTACCATGATAAATTCGTGCCAAGAGTCGCCCAAAAGGAGAATGAAACCATCCAAATATGTCCCCCAAAATCTGAACAGATAAAAACTTCCGGAAACTTATGAACATTTTTGTTTCTCAAAGCTAATAAAGATATTTGTTGCTAAAGAAAGATTTTTGATTCTAGAAATACACATATGAAAAGACTTTTACTAGGTTCTTATAAAAAGTACTATAATAGGATGGAGAACTAGTATGTAAATTTAAAGAAGGTTTAGAAGTTAAGACAACAAAGAGGATTAATTAGTGCAAGGAACAGATAAAAGGGAGAAGAAAAGACTGTTTAGAAGTTTATGAGGGAAAATAACATTTAATGAAAACAGCAGATGCCATCAATAAATTTATAAATATTTAAAATATTTCCATAAATACTTCTAACTATTGAGCATGCATCCCTTACAACTAATTGTTTAGATGATAGTCCAAGAAATCATCCTTAATACTACATGTTAATCTCTCAGGTTTAAGTACTTTAGTCTGGATAATAGATTGTAGAATATTTAGATAATTCTGCCCATAAATCATTTTCTAATTTGCTGCTATTCAAGTATCTTCCAAAAAATCTGAACAGTCCTCATCTCTCTTCAATCCGCATTGTCAAGGAAATTTTAAAAGAGAGGATATAACCATTGTATATAACATCAAATTCAACTTCTGATTAAGATTAAAAAGAAAGAGAAGATAAAATCAACCAACTTCTTTCCAGTTATCAACTTTAAGCTTAAATTTTGTAAAGAGCTCTGATTTGGAAATAAACTACCGCCACTTAAAAAAATATAACTGTCTTAGAGACAGAGAATAGAAGGGAGAATAAGAAAATGGGAGGAGAAGATTGGAAATGCACAGCATAAATTAAGTAAAGTAAAACCGTAGAGCTAAAATGGACCTTTTACCTCTCTCCTAAGTGACCACATTTAAAAGAATGTGAATGATTTAAAAACTATCACACGAACTTATGCTATATTTGACAATTAGCAGGGACAACTATAAAAGAAGCCAATCAATTAAATATAAGACAAACTAAATTGGTCTAAAATCTAATATAATTTACCATATTCATTTGTTAATAATAAATTTTTCACATTGTCATATGAAGTATCGATATGACTCACAATTTTACACATTTGTTTATAAAATTATAATAGATCTAAGAGACAGTAAAATTGATGACAAAAGGTAAACTAGGTAACTTCATATACTCTGAGTAAATTTCTTGGCCCCCGTTCGTTGACAATTCTTAAATCTTACAATAGAGAAACAACAAAAAAGGTGATTTCTATTCAAATAGAAGTCAAATTATCAGCAGAAATGATCAATGACAGGAAACACAACTACCCTGTACCCCATCAAATGTTTGATCCACTTAGCTAGGAACAAGTATAGACCTTAATGTTACCTTGACTTAAATATCAAGCTCTTTTAATGTTACCTTGACTTAAATATCAAGCTCTTTTAGTGTTACCTTGACTTAAATTACCACATTTTAGCAATTAAACACAAACAACAATCGTTCTCAAGTGTAGTAAAAATACTGCAAACAATCAAACAACAACTTGAAGTTGAAATTGGAATACGTTATCTAATCACTACAGAGCATCTAGTTTGTAAGATCACCATTGAATTGATAACAAGAACAAACTAAAAGGGGACTAGAAATCAAAAACTTCATCCGCAGAGGATTGGTGATGGGAACGAGACGAACTCACCGTCGTAGCAACACCGGAGGAGCTTCTGCTTCAGGATCGTGAGGCAGGTGTCGTCGTCGTCCACGACGAGCACCTTCAACCCCACCGGGAACCGATCCCACTCCGCCCACTCCTCCGCCATGGCCACTCCCTTCCCAAACACTCCCGATAACGCCGCCCAGAAAATCCCCCAACCACCAAAACACCCCTCAAACACCCCAAAATCGAATCCAATCATCCAACCGAGCCGAGTTCTCTCACGAGATCCCCACCTCTCACCACACCCCCAATCCACTCCGATCAGCAACCACCTCACCAATCGCCTCGCCGGATCCGCCGCCCCAAAACCCTCCGACAGGATTCCGGCGAACTCTCCGGCGAAGGTGCCGGTTCTAGAGAGAGAAAGAGAGAGAGGAGCGAGGAGAGAGAGAAGAGGCAACGACTAAAAATAAAAAAAAAAATAAATTAAATTTGTCCTCTACGAGTCCTTGCGCATTTTTTAAAAAGTGGGGGGAGCTCCGCGCTTATTATATAGCTCGAGGAGAGAGAAAGAAGAGAGAGAAAGTGAGGAGAGAGAAAGAAGCGTGCTTTTGGGGAAGAGAGAGTGGAGGAGAGAGAGAGAAATAGAGGTGGAATTTATTTAATGATTTAAATTTAAATATTTTTCGATAAAAATATAATATATATATATATATATATTTATTTATTTATTTAAATAATTTCCATATACGGATTTAGTGAGCAAATCTTTTTTACCCCAAAATTTCGGTTTAAGTGTTCGAGATTTTTGAATTTTCTATAAATATTATTTTTTCCTTTTATTACGCATAATTATTTCTCTGCAATGATGTAGGAGAGGAGTGCGATTCCCTACAAGGAAGGTTGTAAAAATTTGCAAAAATTACACGGATGAAGGAGAGTCCTTGTACTATCTAAATATTAAGACGTAGTCCCCACACTCTTAAATAAATAATAATTTAGTCCTTAAACTCTCTTATATTTTATACTTTTACCGTTAATTACTTAAGTTTTTAGATACAAAAGAATGGTATAAAGTAGGGTTATAAAATAGTGTTATTAAAATATTATCTTTATTTTTGGCGGCAGAAATCTAATTAGTGTGAAATATATGAAATATTCTTAAATTATTCTTATTTTTGCAAACTGGCCCATGTACTTATTCTAATTTCCTTTAGACTTGGTTGAATATAATTTTGCATTGAATATTTTTATGGTTGAAGAATAAAATAAAACATATAATAATTAGAAATATAGACAAAAAAAAATTTGTATAGAAATTTTAAAAAATTATAAAAGATAATTTTTAAGGTGAGATTATTTCATTCACAGTTCACATGACTTTAATATCCGCGTTATTCACATGTGATGTACATTGTATGAGACCAAATATTTAAACCAACCATATATTTTTCCCATTAAATAATATTCTACGGAAAAATACGCAGGTCAAAATGTCAGGTACCACATCATAATTCTTACATAGTACGGGGACTACCAACGCAATTTCCACAGTTTTGGTACTCATCTTGCAGGAGACAACCAATGAAAACGGTCCACGTTAGGGTTGTACTGAGTTTGTACATCCGATATTGTAGAGGATGTTGGTTGTGGCGTGTTAATAATAAGGTTGGGTTCGATGGGACGATGAGAAGTACAACACCAGATTGAGTCTTCGTGATTAGTGCGTGATTTGATTGATTTGATCCAACGGTCCACGTCGCTCGTATTCTTAATTAGGTGTAAATGTATGAACATGACCCTTAACCATAGCCTATTTTTGAAATAGGTCAATCAACTTCTTTATTACATAATTTATTTGAATTATTGATCATTTTAAATTAGTTATTTAATATTTTAAAATTTTAATTTTATTATCTAATCTTTCAATTTATTTGATTTGAGTCATTCAGCTGTATTTTGACTTTAAATTTAAAAATTGTGTACAGTATAATAACTAAAAATTATAAAAATAAATAATGTATTTAAATTTTGAAGTCACAATATCATCGACGGACTGAAATCAAGTAAATTTAAAAGTCGTGTAGTAAAATCAAAATTTTGAAACATTACGTAGTCGATAAAAAAAAAGATTTATTGTTCAAATAAGTTCTATACTTTTTACTTTATTCTTCTTTTACGAGTACATCTTATGCCTCATTTCGTGTTGTTATTATTTTTTATTCTTTTAATACATTTTTTATGCAAAAGAGTGTTTAAATAGATGCCCGATTTTCGCAGCTTTTACATCCGAGATATTTATTTAACAATATATATATTTTTTATATCAGTCCATAATTGTTTCTCTTTCACTTATTAAAAATTAATTAAAAATATCAAACTTGGTGGAATTATCGGTGAATTCGATAAAACACCAGTGTCTTATTTGAGTAAAGTAATTGATTAACAAAAATCGAAAGTTTAAAAAAAGTTTTTTTTTAAAAAAGGTTAAAATTAAGGGGGGTATTTTTCAAAAAGACTTACAGGTGAAGGGTCGAAATGTATTTCCAATTAATAACTAACCCAATAATTTTCCCCACCCCACGAATATCCATTCTAGGTACTACTGTTCATGGTAGTCACAAAATTAATAATATATATTTTTGGAAAAACTTCAAACATTCCCACGTGGTTTCGCACTCTTTCATTTTAGCACCCTTTGGTTTAAAGTGTATCAAATTAGTACCCTGTAGTTTCGCACTTTCTCACTTTAGTACCCTGTGGTTTAAAGTGTATCAAGTTAGTACTCCGTCGTTTTATTTTTGTATCAAGTTAGTACCCTATGATTTTATTTTTCTCCGAATGAAATATTAAACCACAGGGTACTAAAGTGAGAAAATGCGAAACCACGAGGTACTAATTTGATACACTTTAAACCACAGAGTACTAAAGTGAGAAAGTGAGAAACCACGGGGTACTAACTTGATACACTTTAAACCACAGTACTAAAGTGAGAAAAAGTGAAACCACAAGGGGGATTTTTGAAGTTTTCCCTATATTTTTTATTTGTACATTTTGCAAGTAATTAATAATATATTCTTTTTATTGTCTGAATATCTTTTGAATTATTCACTAAAAGAATTATATAAATAACAATAAAAAAAACATAGAAAATTATGTATTAAACTATGTATGAATTGATAAACCAATTACTCAAGTATTTTATATATTATATATTCATTCCCAAATGAGTAATTCATCATGGCTTTAACATTTTTCACCTTAAAATATGTGAATTACACCATAGGCCACTCATTTTTTTAACAAAGTTTCAATTCAGTCCCTAACGTTATAATTATTGCAATTTGATCCCTAATATCCTATTTTACAAGTTTGAATTAGTAAAAAGGTAATTAATTAAAGAGGACTAGTTAAAAAGGAAAGAGGTGATAATAGGAAGTAGGTTTTGTAACTTAGAAAAAAAAGTGATTGAAAAATTAAGAGGTGGTGACAAAAAATTAAGTCCCTAATCATAGCTAAGGATAAATAAGATGGGCCTTCCTATATTATAGGCAATGTATTAGCAATTGGATAATTTATTTATTTATTTTTTCATTGGTGGGATATATAATTGGAAACAAAAGATTTTTAATACCTAAAATTATGGCTTCTCTCTCTCTCTCTCCTCTTTTGTCATAATGCTGGTCACTTTTTGAATTTCAAACAATACATTTTTTGGCCCAAAACAGTGTAGTTGAAAGTACATACAGTTACAAATACTGCAGTCATGATTACATCTAGTCTGTTTGGTTTTATACAGTTACAACTGCTGCAGTTACATTTCTTCTGTTTGATAGTCTGTAGTTGAGATTTGTATTTGTAAATTCTATCAATTTTTAGATAGAAATGTGCGATTACCTCTCTTGAGCATAACATAATCATATTTTAATTATTAATTAAAACTTTTATATCTATATAATAAATTTATATATTATAAAATTATGTATGAATTTAATAAATTTTAAATGCAAATATATTATAGATTTGGTCAAAACAAAAATTAAGAAAACTAGCAGACTGAAAAAAAAAACATATGAAAAAAATTTATTGACCCTAACAGATATTATTAAACCCTATCAGATTTCATGAATAAGTATTTTTGGAAAAATAAAAAATAAAAAAAGAAGCGTATGAAAAATAAAGTCACACTTTGTTTATTTTTTTAATGGGTGAGCCGACTTCGGTCAAACTACTGCAGTTGGGCCTTCTCGTGCAAATGCAACTGCAGCAGTTGGGCTTAACTACACCAAACCGAATAAAAATTTAATAGATGCATGTTTTTTCAACTGTAGTGCAGTTGGAAATACATACAACCAAACAGTCCCTAATAGGATCTGTTTGGTTCACAGAATTTAAAATTTTCATAAAAAATAATTTTGTCTGGGAATATCGAGGATTATATGATTCCTGTATTTGGTTCAAGATTGGAAGGATAGTGTTAAACTAAAATGTTTACTATAATATCTTTATTAATAGAGATTGATATTAATACATTAAATATCAAACTTGAAATGGGTACATAATTTCGTATGTCAGAATTAATCTCTCATAGGAAAAGGAAAAATAATAAAAAAAAAGAAGAAGAAGAGAGGAGGCGAGTTTTAAAATTTCACTTGTTGTGGGATTAGAATATGCCAGCGGGAATCATAAATTTCGGCTGCGTCATATTCCTGCAATGAACCAAACTTATAAATTTTCAGTTCGTAACCTGCATTTCTAGAAATCTTTAAAAGAAATAACGTAAAACAAATTAACATACCCATAAAATGATATTCTTTTTTTTTTTTTTTTTTGAGAGATAGGTAGCACGCTACCCGCTTTGTTTTGTTTCATTTAGAAATAAACTTAGCTAGAAATGAGAATCAACTAGGATTCGAACTTGAGTCTCGGGTACCAACCACCAAGCCCTTTGCCACTTGCTCTAGGGACGGTCGGTCATAAAATGATATTCTTTGGTGCTCCTTTTGATAAACCACTAAATTTGTCATATAATAAGTCACTATAAAAATGAAACAGTTGTTTCACAAACCACTAGCATTTAACAAAGCTAATTTTACTATTAATGACACAAAAAAATAAGTGAGGGCATAACAAGGCATGCAATTATTATCATTGCACGCTAGGGCTTTCAGTGAGCTGAACATGAGCGAACAAAGACCAGCTTGTGCTCGCTCATTTATTAAACGAGCCGAATATTAATTGGCTCGTTAAAATATCGAGCTGAAAATTTCAGCTTTGTATTCGACTTGTTTATTATTGAGTCGAATACGAACTTACTTACGAACAACAAGTTAAATTTTCAGCTTTACTACTAGAT
Organism: Ananas comosus; assembly: GCF_001540865.1. NCBI lineage: Eukaryota > Viridiplantae > Streptophyta > Magnoliopsida > Poales > Bromeliaceae > Ananas > Ananas comosus. The sequence continues at coordinate 4,077,355 of NC_033621.1, forward strand.
AAAAAATTTAAAAAAATAAAAAAATAAAAATTTAGAATCTTAATCTAATAATTAAAATTTATAAAGTATAGATCTCTTTTTATCTGGGTTGACCTAAAATCCAAATGAGTGTAACATGTTATATGTATGTACATATGTATGTATGTATCTATTCGAGTTATATCGAGCCGAACACGATCTCAAACTCATTTTGAGCCGAATACGAGCTGACACGTGAACAACGAACTAGATTGTCAGCATTGTATGAGCGATGAATCCACACTATTTTACCATCCATGCATTGGGTAAAATTTACAAATAGCTCCTGTACTATCCCAATATTACCATTCAATCCTAAACTTTTTATCTAAAAATATCAAACTTGGTTTTTTTTTCTTTTTTGTACATAATGCGATTTAGTTTTGTTCATAAAAAAAATCTCATATTTTTATAAAGGGGCAATTGCTTATATATTTCTGAAAAGTTCCCGACTTTTCGATTTACCCATCTTAGAAGGTTAATATTGGAAATATCCCTCCTACGTTCCAACTTATTTTTAATATACCCCTAGAGTTAAAATCTGTTAAGTAACTCTGTTATCTCTGTAAAATTACTACTTTGCCCTTTCAAATATACCCTTCCACTATCATTGTCTTTCTTATTTGTCCTTAAAGTCAGGAGCACAAAAAATATTTTGACTTTTGTTCTTTTCCAATATACCTTTTTATCGTCACCAACCTTTCTTATTTGCCCTTAAGTTAAGAGCAAAATTGGTATTTTAATTTTTTAAACTGTGGTAGATATTTAACTCACGTTTAACCCAGATTAACTTAACAGGAGATAACTGCGGGGGTATTATGCAATAACGGTGAAACATATGAGCGGTATTTTAGAAAGAAAAAAAAAAGTAGGAGTAAATCGGATAGTTCCAAACGTATGAGGGGTATATAGGCAATTGTCCCTTTTATAAAACTATGATACTTAGACAGCAAGCACATTTAATATAAGAAAAAGTAAAATTTATTTTTATTGTCACAAATTAATGAAATTGTAATATGTGAGAATAGAATAATCTAGGCTAAAGTATTAACCAAATAATTTATTAGGAACCATGCGAAAGGGATATATCCATACATTTTATCCGTTTCGATTGGCTAAACATTAGTCCACGACATGGACCACAAAAGCCAAAAAAAAGACTAAATTTAAATAATTATAAAAGCTATTAATTTTTTTTGTGTTCACCAGAATTGTTGTAAGCAATAAAGTAAAATATATATAATTTGCTTATAAAGCTCATGATCTTTTGGTGCTTCCATACGTTGTATTCAATAATGAGATATTCGAATTGACAATCGATACTGTTAAATATGATCTACGTCTCATGAGCTTTTCGTTGAAACTAATTTTTTTGTAATTTAAATTTCTTTTTTTGAGAGATAGGTAGTACGTTACCCGCTTTATTTATTTTATTTAAAAATAAACTTAGCTAGAAATGTGAATCAACTAGGATTCGAACTTGGATCTCGGGTACCAATCACCAAGCTTTTTGCCACTTGCTCTACGTAAATATTATTTATCTACTATTTAAGCCGTCTTTCAAAATGAACATTTAGTATCGAGGTAAGAGGATCGCACCGTAAATATAACGAGTCCTATCAGTGTCTGTGAGCTGTAGAGGAGCACCCAACTAGATAATTTGTGGATTATATATTGTACATCAGGCTGAGGCCAAAACCTTTTATTTGTATATATACATCTTGGAGTTATGATTTTTTATACAGTGATGTGCATCAGTTTTATTCTTATGTATAGTGCTTTGATACATATTGGGTATTTGTTATACACTTTAGAAATAGTCTCGTTGTTGAATCTGGAATTAAAATTGTTTTTCTACTATTCTGTTTTGCTGAAGCTTCATTCGAATAGAAAATACTCCGTCTGATCGGCGGGTCTGTTGACGTCTCCATGGACTTCTGCTATGGAACCAAAACGTGATAGAACAAATTATAAGATGTATTTAAAACCACTCAATTATTAGATAAATAATAATAGAAAAAATAGTTTCTATAAAATTTATGAGATGTAGATGATGTTTAATAGTATCGATCGTGGATTCAGAACCGCTGCTTTTTCTTTTTTTTTTCTTTTTTTTTTTTTTTGGGTGCCAAACACAAACTTTTATTAATAAGCAAAAAGTGCTTCTGCTAAAAGCACAAGCGAATATTCTGAGACGCAACCTTATCCACAATTGCTTCGTACGTGTACGTACGCTCCCACCACCACCAATGCTAATCCACTGCAACGCACTCCTGCTACCTCACACCCCACCACCGATCCTACGCAGCGCCGTAAACGGAAAGTCGGCGCCGAGTTCAGCCTACAAACGGAAGAATACGGCGCCGACTACACGTGCTCGAAGGGATTATTATTATTATTATTATTATTATTGTAGTAGTTATAATAAGAGTATTAATGTGGTGTGTGGTGCGAGGAGAAGGGCGAGGTACGAGGAAGAGGATGGAGGAGGAGAAGAAGAGTACGGGCACAATGACGAGATCGCGCTGCTCGAATCTTACAGCGAGTCCGCGAGGGACGAGGCGCTGCTGGTCACCGCCGCCGTCGATGGCGACGATGAACAGGTGCTCATCTTTAAGGTGCATAAACTCATCATCATCGATCTCTTTCTATCTCTCTCTCTCTTTTTCTCATTCAACGTGGGACTATTGAAGCGCGTGTATATATATACAGAATTAGACCACTATACTATCTATAGTATCGGAGCTTCGATACTATAGTCTTATTTTCGATTTTGAAGTGTTCAAACCAACGTTCCTAAATATAATATTTAGGGCATATGAAGTTCTTAGAAATAAATTTTTTTTTTTTTCGACATCGTTTACTTTGTAAATAAATCACGTCAAAATGAACGGTTGAAACTGAACAATTTTTAAAATTTGAGGATAGAGCTTTTAATTTCAAGATCAAGAATGTTGATCTTAATCCAGATAGTTTAAAGTATTTTTTTATCAAACTTTGAATAAATTTATATTCTTCTACATCGTTAAACGGCAAACTTGCCATTAAAAATTAATAATTTTGAAATAGTTTGATCATAATGTAAACTATGTTGAAAAAATATAAAATTTTATCACTAAGAACTTCAAATACTCTATATCAGTTTTAACGATATGAATCATTAATTTGAACATTCAAAGATTTAAAACAAGACTATTGTACCGAAACCCAGATACTATAAATAGCATAGGAGCCTAGCTCTATATAGATACAAATTAAAAATGCAACAGTTGTAGTTTTATGTATCTAATATAGGTTGGATGCAATAGAAAATATATTCAAATGCATCAAACCAGGTGTGGTATTTAGGATCGTCAACTAGCTGAAGACGAGCGAGATAGGACCGGCTCGTATTTGCTCATTCATTAAAAAAGCCAAACACGAGGGAGTTTGTTAAAATATCAAGCAGAAAATTTTAGCTCGTGTTCGGCTTGTTTTTTAACAAGACGAACATGAGCTGGCTTATGAACAACAAGTTAGATTGTAAGCCCTACTACTAGATAAAAAGTTGAAAGAAATTTGAAAATTAGAATCTTATTCTAATAATTAAAATTCATAATATATTGGTCTCTTTACAGTTGGGTTATATCGAGCTGAACAAGAGCAAGCTAAGTCCAGTTTATGTTCCACTCGATAAGATTTCAAATTGAAAAATTCAGTTCGTGTTCGATTCGCTTATTAAACGAGCGATAGATCTCGAGCTAATTTTGAACTGGCTAACGAACAACGGGCTGAATTGCTGGCACTAATCGTGTTTGAATCTGTATATAGTTAAAATTATAGTATAGTTACAACCGCATGCAGCTAAACAACCCCGAATGCTCAAAATTAGTAACGAATTCATCGGCGACAGGGGTTCTCGTCGTGCTTGAGCTCCAGAACTGCGGCGGATCCGTCGAGAAGCGTGCTGCCGGCGAGGGCAGTGATACAGTCCATAGATGTTGTCAGGGGGCCTTTTGATCCAAACAACATTCAGTACTTGGAGAAGGGCTTGACATGGGAAGCTTTCAGAAGCCGACTGCAGCAACCCAGAAAGTCGTAGATCCTTCTTTGTTCTTCTCTTCCTCATCTTTCCTCTTTTCTTCTTCTTTTCTTGATCTTTGTCATTTGAAGATGTAGTACATTCAAGCGAGAAGTGAAAAAAAAAATTAACAAAATTATTTTGATCTGTTTTTGTTTTTTTTTTAAAGGTATGAAGCACCGAATGCGCCGGAGAAGTTTTAAGTCGTTCTGATTGCTTGATTTGCTTGTAATCTCGTAAACATTTAAAACACGATATCTATTTCTTCTACTCTAAGAAACCGTTTGGTTAAATGTAATTATAAATACAGTGTAGTTAGAGATGCATGCAATTGAAAATGCAGCAGTTACAACTACATGTATTCTGTTTGATTTGATGTAGTAGAAAACGCTGCAAGTGTAAATAATTTGTTTGGTTGCATGCAGTTGAGAAATAATTTTTAAAATTTTATCATTTTATATATATAGTGGTGGGATTACCTCTAATATAAAAAAGAAAAATAATTTTTTGTTTAAAAAAGAATTGAGCGGGTAAGTATACCTTTTATTTAAAGTTATTCTCTCCCACTGCTGCAGTTGGAACTGCGGCCAATTTGGACGTAGTTCGAACTACTGTAGTTGAGACTCCTCCTGCAGTTCCTACTGTAGCAGTTGGAGTTAAACACATCAAACCAAATACCGAATTTGTATTTGTATACAGTTACAACTGCAGTGCAATTGCAACTATATACAACCAAACGACCCCTAACTTTTGAAAGAAAAATTATTCTCTCCAACTGCTGTAGTTGTAACTGCGGCCAACTTAGGCGTAGTTCGAACTACTGCAGTTGAGCCTTCTCCTGCAGTTCTTACTACAGCAGTTGGAGTTAAACACATCAAACCAAATACCGAATTTGCATTTGCATACAGTTACAACTGCAGTGCAATTGTAATTATATACAACCAAACTACCCCTAACATTTGAAAGAAACAGAATAAAGCGAAGATAGAATGATAGCTAGAAGAGGAAAAAATAGATTCCTCTCCATTTTGAAGTATTAGAAAATCATGGGTAAGACATGCGATCGAGACCACTGCTCTTAGTAACTTTTGTAGAGGATAGGCGCTGATTAAACTATTGGATATAGTTTAGAGTATGTATTAACATAAATTAGAAGCTTAGAGATCTATTTGCAAAAGTGTTATAGGCAGCTTTTGAACATTTTTCCCAAATTTTTATTAGATAAAAGCGTAAAGAACTTATCTGAACTATAAATCATTTTAAATTTAGTAGCCAATTTTTCAAAATTTTGATTTTACTGCCCAAACTTTTAATTTTTTTTATTTGAGTCAATCAGTGAGATACTTTAACTTCAAACTTTAAGCTAATTTCTTACTTTAATAAATTTATAATTGCAAGAGTTATATAAAATAAACTAACTAAATATGTAAAGATAAACAATATCATTCAAATTTTGAAGTTAAAGTGTTGTTGACTGACTCAAATCAAATAAATAAAGGGTTAGATAGTAAAATCAAAATGTTGAATGGTTGAGTAGTTGATTGAAAATGGTCCATAAGTTAGATAAATTCTGTATATGTTGACCTTTTGGGGGTTTGCAATCTTAACTTTGAAATGCGGATCTGCTAGCAGAAGTCTGAATCCTAAGCTTTTGCTTCCAGCTTTTTAGCGAAAAGCCGTCAGGCGGATTTTGATGAAAGAACATTTAGAGAAATCACTTCTAATGAAATTCCAGCAATAAGCTAAACTACCCCTTAATTTAACACAAGCAAGTTTTGGGAAGTTCAATCTAATACTAATTTTCATATGGCACCCAAACTAATGAAGCATTCATATTAGACTTTCTTTTTCAGTAAAGATTTCTGCTAGAATGGTATCTATCAAAAGAAAAGCTGAAAAAGTAAAGCTAGTTTTGTAAAATTAGCAGATCACTTGGCTAATCGCCGCGAACTATCGTAACTACAACACTTCACTCAGAATAACATAAACAACCTTCAGGTATGAAGAATAATTGAATGAACATCATCAACAAAAGAGAGAAGCAAAACGGAAAGTGTAGTTCACAGCTCATATAGTCGATAAGAAAAAAAAAAAAAAACGAATAAATGACGGCATCATATAGTCTTTCAAGTGCAAAGGAATGAGGAAATGAATGCACCAGCCCATAAATACCTTCTATACTTACTGTGAAAAATGTTGTATAGGATTAACTTTTATGTCCTTGTATGATGACTTATTTCCATGCCACGGAGTCGATTTCATTCCTCGCCGATTTGTAGAGCTCGAGCTTCTTAGCTATCCCGTCCCTCTTCTCCATCAAAGCTGGGTCCTCATCTAGCATCGCACTAAGCTGCTTTTTCTGCACAATGGAACAAAAAGGAATATATTAATGTACTTGTGTTAGCCTATATTGGGACCAGAGAGCTTGTGTTGCAATGGTTTCCGCTAAGCAGCCTTTTCTCGCTTTTTTCCTGGAGCCTGATTTCTTTAGTATAATATGATTTGCACTTTACTATGCTACGGTTTACAAAATGTAGTACTTTGCTACTTTTTAAACTGCAAGTCGTATGATTAAAAAGAAACTACCGGAGATAAAGGGCTATGCTTTGAACTACAGGGTAACAAACTACAAATACGCATCAGCACTATAATAGAGAAGGGCTTTCTGATGTTTTCCCTAATAAGAATCAAATTCTTTAATCACTAACAATTCTTACCAAATGATTATGTAACCGAATAATCATTACAAAATGGATCATCTAACAGCTAGTCCTGTTTGATAGTCTTGCATGAGCTCGGCCAGATTTTTTCCCTCCCACGAGAGATGGTTTTTAAATTTGACTCATAAGGACAAGCAACTAGATTTCCATGATCAGTCTTAAGCATCCAAAAGTAGCGTACTGAAAAATACGTACCTCTCTGCTCCCCACTTGGGCATAAAAATAGTTAAGCAAATTGCGCTTTGCCTCTCGGACTTGGCAATGGACAACGGCCTTGGGAATAGTATTCCTCAATGTGTCACATACCATGCCAATGTAAGCAGACACATTTGATCCTGAGATAGTAATGAAGAAAATATCACAATATTGCAATACGATACGTACTGTCAGAGAAATTTAGGGTACATCTGCTAAAACCATCTACTAACATGTATCCTAGAAACACCTGAATTTTCATATATGGCTTCTGAACCTTAATTTCTTACATAGATACCCCTCTACATGCAAAAGTGCTTCTCGTAGGAAAACTTCTTCTAACACCTCAACCAACATTCAGATAAGGAAAGTATAGCAAGCGTATATATATATATATAGGCCGTGGCGACTATACTATTATGAGTATTGGAGCCCTCGTACTCATAAGTTTTTTTCGATGATGGAGCTTCCGAATCGACGATCCACTCCGTTAAATATAATCTAGAGTATTTGAAACTTCTAGAAAATAAATTTCGTAAATTTTCGAAATCATAATAAAGTCCATCAAGCGGGCATAAAATGAACGGTCAAAATTGAACGACATCCTAAAAAAGGATGATCGGATCCTTCAATTCAAGATCGGAGTTATTGATCTTTATCTAGGTAGTGAATAGAATTTTCTATCAAAAATTCAACAAATTCCAATTCTTTTACACCGTTAAACTAGCAAGTATCCCATACTGGCCATTAAAAATTGTCAAATTTGTGACCTCTTGATCGTAAGGTAAATGATGTCGAAAAATTATAAAATTTGATTTCTAGAAGTTTTAAATGCTGCAAATAACGTTTAACGGTATGGATCGTCGATTCGGAAGCTCTATCACCGAAAACGATTTATGAGTATGAGAGTGGTCGTACTCATAATAGTATAGTAGCCGGACCCATATAGGCCGTGGCTACTATACTATTATGAGTATTGGAGCCCTCGTACTCATAAGTTGTTTTCGATGATGGAGCTTCCGAATCGACGATCCACTCCGTTAAATATGATCTAGAGTATTTGAAACTTCTAGAAAATAAATTTCGTAAATTTTCGAAATCATAATAAAGTCCATCAAGCGGGCATAATATATATAGGCTGGAATGCTATCAATAGCACCAAGTTGTTAGTGCTATTAGGTTTTCGGCTCTTGGATGAAGAAATGTACAGTTAGGATGATGCGGGCAGTGGGCTCCCTAGGGTTGAGTGAGTTGTTGGTTGAATAGTATAATCTAACGGGTGAAAATAATCAAAGGTTAAATTTAACGGTAGAAAACTCTGTAGCACCAAGTGCTTGGTGCTATCGATAGTATCCCAGCCGAACTCTATATATATATAGAGTTGGGCTAGAATACTATTGATAGGAAAAAGCTTTTTTTGCTATCAAGTTTTTAGCCTTTGGATCAATTCCTTTCATCATTTCTAACCATTGGATTAAATATTATAACCCAGTAGGGACCACTCAATCCTAGGGGGACCACTCAACGGACTAATATCATCCTAACCCTATAATTTCTCATCCAAGGGATAAAAACTTGATAGCAGAAAGGATCTTTTGCTATCAATAGTATTCCAGCCTAGCTCTCTCTCTCTCTCTCTCTCTCTCTCTATATATATATATATATATATATTTACTATACTTTTATGATTATAGACCTGGATGAAGGGATGTGCGGTTAGGATGATAGTGGTTCCTTAGGGTTGAGTGGGTGGTTGGTTGAATAGTATGACCTAATGGGTAGAAATAGTCAAAAAGGTAGATCTAACGGCTGAAAACTTATAAGTAAAAAAGTGTCTATACTCATAAAACTATAGTAGCCAGGCTCATATATATATATATATATATATATATATATATATATATATATATATATGTATATATATATATGAAAATTCATATTTTACAGGAGTACATATGTAAATAGATGATTTTGCAAGGATATATATGCAAAGACTCACAACAACAACAACAACAACAACAACAACAACAACAACAAGGAATAAGTGATGGCAAGAATGATATTGTCATCCTTAAGACCTCTCACATCATCTTTTAACGTTTAATGTACGGTTGAAAATTGATCTAACACATGGCTGTACAAGCTATAGAATTGTTCGCTCACCTATTCTTCGAAGGTGGTTCTCATTATATCTGTCGATGGCCGGAGCTGTATTGTTTGGACCTTTGTTATCTGGTTCTGTAGGAAGTTTCCGGAAGAACTCCACTGTGAGGTAGCTGGCTTCCATTTCAACTAGACGGAGAACTGTTTTCCGACCCTCATCACGGAATCTTTCTAAGGCTTCGTTTGCAGCAGCTGCTATGTCAGCTTGAAGAGAAGGGAAACGCTTCAATTCCTGAGTAAAACAAGTGCATCATTACGAAGGATAATAGGAATTCAATGCATTATTACCAGATTTTACATACAATATAAATTACTTGTATGATTCACGATATCTTTCACTGTTATGTGGTGTTTATGATTTTTCTGATGCTAGAAATGCTACACGCTTTTGGTATCTCTGCATCTATTGTCCATCCAGTCATGATGTAGCAACAAGTTTAAAACATGGACAACATTCTAAGGTCAATCAATATGAACAAGGATAACTAATATCTCTAGTTATCACCTGAAATAAGAGCTACCACAAAACAGTTTATGAACCACGTCAAACTTTAAATATCAATAACACTTCAATGCACAAGATAGAAAAACATTTACTGTAAAATCATCTGAAATCTACTATTTTCCAAAGAATTTGCTAACCTCTGTTTCTCCAATAGATTTCCGTACAAGTTCTTTCAAGACAAAATGTACCTGGAAGAAATAAAATAAGGAAACTAAGAATTTAAAGATGGTCAATAGAAATCAAAATTGTTTCCTCAAAAGTTGAGTAACACAATAAATATGACCCTAATTAATTAAAGAAGCTAATATTGCAATAAAAATTATCTTAGAAAGAATGACAGTGGTAAGAAATGCATACAGCATCAACTGAAGCTTCGGCTGGGCCCTTAAAATAGCTGAGAGAGCTATCTATAAGCCTTCTGTAACCTTGCTCGGGAGCAATCAAGTGGGGCTGATAACCATCTGCCTCAGATATGACTTTCCGAACATTTTGCAGAGAAAGATGCCTATCAAATGGGAGCTTTTTCAAAGCTGCTGGCAACTGGTTGTCGAATACCCCATATATGCGATCTCCACCTGGTCGCCTAATGCAATAACATAACAAGAAAATGGGTCATTTATTTGAAAATCTATGAAGATAATGTCAAAAAATTAACAAGCTGCCACCTTTGGACACATTAACTTTAAAGTATAATTTTTATAATACTCAGAAACCCATAAATTTATTTAATTTGTCTGTACATATAAAAGTTTGCTCGAGTACAATCTATAATCATGTTGAAGAAAGAATTAATAATATGTAAATATTTAAGTCCTATGGTACCAAATTTGCTGAAGTTTATTCTGAGTATTTAGTATTCTATTAAATGGCATGGTAATTAACAAATACATTTATGTAAAAGGAACTCAATTAAAAGGCTAAGGAGAGTTCCATTGACAAAGTTGATGACAACAAACCATTTAAATATGATGAAAGGATAAAGGGAGCTCCTTAAACAATTTTCACTGCTAGGTTGTCCTTTTAACTTATTAAGTAGGGTGGTCTTATTTTTATTTATTTCGTTATAATATGAAATCAAAGTGCATAAAACTAATTATCCAAACTGGCAAAAATATTAAAGTTCTATAGGTATATTGTCACCCATCTAACAATATCATAATCAGATAGATAGCACACTAACTTAAGAATTAATGACATTCAGATTTTGTTGAATTAATGACATTTAGATTTTGGCACCAAAATCCTGAGAAAAACAAAATCCAATATGGGGCTTCCTACGAAACCTACAAGGCTAATTAATTATAGAATAGAAATATCCAACGCAGTTGTTTCTTTGTCTTAAGCAAATGAAGGAGGAGCAAGTCTCCTTAAGATTCTCCTCACATAAAGGAGTTTCATTAATGGAGAGTAGTAATTTTTATTACATGGAGTAGTACATCTCTGCCACAACAAACAAGCTGGTAAGCCAAATACAACACAATCTCATAAACAAAGTACATGTGAAGAACCCCATGAGTTTCAGATTTCCTGCCAATGTTTTCCAGATGCAGTAAAGTATAAAAAATTCCAATAACTAGAGTCAAAAAGATTGTCTGCAGGAGATTCAATCTATGTTATTCTATGTTATTGACTTTTTACCCACTCATCAAAATAAAGGTTCATAATTCTCAAATATTCTAGAGAATCAGCTCGAAAATGAGCATAGTACAATAACTTACCCTCCATCCAAATGCTCTTTAAAGATACGGTCAAAAGCACGGCACATGTCTAATATCGTGTAAAGCTGTGCCTGTAGGACATCAAAGCAAAAAAGTAAAGCGTAACATACAGAAAATAAAAAATAAAAAAAAACAAAGAAAAAGATGAACGTGCTCTTGAGATTTACCCCTGCATCGCCTCCGATTGGCCTTCCCAACCGATCCAACTCGGCCTCAAGTTCATCAATCGTTTTGTTAATTAATGCTATTATGCTGGGTATTCTTGCTCTGATTACAGATTCTAAATGCTGAAACAACAAGGGAAGAAGAATACTCAAAATTTCAGCAAACTTAAAATTTTGCAGGAGTAAGTGGAGCGAGAAACAAAGAATATATACATATAGACTGTTGCAAAATTCGTGGGGGTGAGTGCACCAATACTTTGAATTTTCACGTATGCCCTTCAAACCCTAAATTGTTGCATATATACCCTTGTACTTACAAACTGTCCCTCTTTAAAAAACTCTATTATGAAACCAACTTTTCCCCATGAATTTGATGATTTCCTATCGTAAGAAAGGGATTAATGGAATTTTTGTAAAAACGCACATTCGTGTGTTCATATGAAAAATTAATACTTCACAGGTTACACATAATAGAGAATTTTGCAGGGATACATATCTAGAAATCACCCCCCAAACCCCACAAGAAAAGAAAAGAAAAAAAAATGGAAGCTCTTTGACCTTTGACAGAAGCTTAGCGAGATACTCTGAACCCATTTTATGAGCCAAGTGTCCATAATCAGGGCTATTTGCAAAATACTCCTGCTCTTTTCGTCGTGCATCAAGCATGTCAACATTCTTATTGATATCAGCTTGTGAGCGGTTCACAATTCCAACCCAAGGATGTTGAAGACGATAAGATCTTCCCTCCAAAACCTAATTGAAGTTTATGAAAATAAAATTTATCAGATACCTAATATAATGCTCTATGGAATAGGAAACTATGCTTGCATCTGGTGCAGCATTGTCACTCATACACCCACCAGTGAGCTACCGTACGTCCCATCTCATAATTTAATTCCCACACTTACTGACTTAAAGTTAGAACCTTTTCTTGGTTTAACTTTTTTCTTTTGGATGGTTGGATTGAAAAGTATGAGATTGGATGGCACTGGATGTTGCATGGGCTAACGTGGCGTGCCTGGTACAGGCAATAAGTTCTACATAAGATACACAGATGCGGGAGTACAAATAGTAACCTACATCCTGAGCATTAGTGCCCTTGTCCATCAAATCAAGTTTCGTCAGGACACCAAATGTCCTCTCACCTAAAAAGGAGGATAAAAAAATATTAGCAAGATATGAGAAGTCCTTGAATCTGCATCCAAAACAGAATGTCGCTAAAACATGTTAGCTGGGATAAATATTAGATGGTATAATAATCATAAAGAGTAAGACCTGTAGGGTCAACATCCCTCGCAAGCTTTATAGCATCTGACGTAGCAATATCTTGATTAGCAGGGGAAATGGCCAGTATGATGGAATTGGGCTACAGATTGGAAAAAAGAAGAAAAAAAAAAGGCATTAAGAAAACAATTGAACTTCTTTGGCTAGATAATTTAATGGTAAATATACAATTGTGAACAACTAAAAGATCAGAAAGAATGCTGTCATTTATTTACAATTAAATCAAGAGAAAATAGATGAGAAGAGATAATTGTTTGTACCTTTTCAACATATGACCGCACCATATTTTCAATGTCTTGAACAATTGATTCAGGCTGTCCCTCTGCAGAGATAAAGCTGAATTATTAATAATCAGAAAAGAAAGAATTTAAGCTAGAACACTGTGAGGCCCTTCAAACATTACCTACAGCAACCTTCGTCAGCCCAGGAAGATCAATGAGTGTTAAATTAACAACTGCCAAATACAAAAAAGTGGCATGTAAATAAATGTAACCTGAGGAGAAAGATAGTGAATATGTGTAGTTTAAGAATTATCAGACCATATGTCTAAACAAGTACATCCAAGAACTAAGCATATAATGACTGGCAAAACGAGTAGCTTCTCATGCTTGAGTATGTTCTAGTAGCTTGCAAAAGGGACAGTTTTGGATGTTCTAATATTATTATTATGTTGAAACAGTATACAGAGTTACAGACTGAATCAACTTAGCATTATGATGGGCTCTCATTCTGCCTGGTGGACATCAGAACTGTAAAACCAGGATATCGGAAAGAGAGAAAAACTCATCTATACATAATAAATAATTAATATTTGCAGATATCTCATTCAGCATACCTACAAGTCATCGGTGTAAAACATGGCACCTTAAAAATTCTAAGGTTCACACACGTGCCAAAGTCTTTCAACTCAACCTGTCTAATTAAAATTAGTCCAAACAGTTCCCTATAATATGAGCCTTCTACTGATTCATTTAGCTTATAGCGAGCGACAATAGCAACCAACCAAATCTGGCCAGAACTGATTAAAGCTGTGCAGAACTCCACAGAATTGGGAACTATATAAACAAAGCCAGCAAAATGAAAACTCCCAAAAATGGATGAACTGTAGAAGTACTTAAGCAGGAAAGTAACCAGTTTATAATTAACTTCTGCTGAAACTTTCAGCCGAAGCATTTCAGTTGGCCAAGTCTCTAAACCTTGAGGCACGTCCAATGACCAGAACTCAACTTTATAAAACTTCGATTTCTTTTGGTAAATTATGCAGAGTGAAAGATTTTCCAGTGAACATGAGAAAAAAGAAATCAGTGGTCATCACATTTCTGAAGAAAATAACCAGAGATGGCAAAAATCTAGAAACGACATTTATAGACCAATCACATAGGAAATAAAATAATGTAGTTTTATGAGTGAATCTATTTCACATCCTCACATTTGATTACACATTATGTTAATCTGCTTTGCGAATACATATTTCCGATCTAGTTTATTCTGTGTAATTTATGTTGCCAGCAGTATACTAAGAGAGTCAAATTATTTTAAAGCTGACATAAGTAATAAAGTGATTTCCTCGTAAACTTCGAGTAAGGGAACCAACCATACAAAATTTAAGGTACTTGGAAATTGACATATGAAGAGGCTATTTGGCATGAGACTAAGCGGTTACCACATACTGTAAATATGAATACTTACCATGTGGCGAGTATATGCTCAAGTGAATGGGAATATTCGATATGTGCTTTGTTTTCCCAGTTATGCGATCTGTCTCATCTTGAATCTCCTTCCTTACAGCAGCTGCATTGACATACAAGGTTCAATATATAAATCAACAACCATCGCCCCAAAGCAAAATGAGATAGAATAAACATCATTAGAACTTATAGTGTACAATATTCAAGCATTTGCAGAAAAAAAAATCATCAATATTAAGATGAGTGAACTATCTATTTGGAAGTAGATTTCTGCTCTCTCTTTCTCAATCTATCATAGAGCGTAAGTTCCCTATTGTCTCCCCACCATATTGTTATTTATCTAGTTTGCTCCATCCGCAGTAAACTTGGCACCTTCTATCCTTCTTCTTGCAATTTTACGTCATATTGAATGATTTCCACATTTGCAGAGTATATATTCATATTAACCTATACAAAATCATCAAAAATTTCTATGAAGTCCTACCACTATCCAGAAACTTCATTAGATCTGGACAACATCATAACAAATTAAAATAGCATCATATCAGATATATGTAAAATCATATTTCTAGACAGGCTTATATTAGGTTCAGAAAAATCATATTACTACTAAAAGAATATAAAAATTCCTACAGATTTAGGCCAAATAAAAAAAAGACCAGTAAGTTATTAGAGATCTCTATACATTTATTAATGGTATACAGCAATCAACTAGTTAGCAAAATTTATATAACAGTCCTTACTACGTTGGGTCTTGGTTGCAAAACAACATGAAGAAAGGCGTTCCCTACTTCCTATCTTAGGAAGTTGATGAGAATCTTAATATTGTGAATTAGTAAGAAGCTAAGAAGTTCGTAAGAAGAAAATAATATAGTATGGATCATCATGGTAGCATGAAACCAGTAGTTTTATAATAAAGCAAGAGATTATTTAGTTCAATATTCACTACCTTATGGTTTAGTCTTCCTTGGTCTAACTATATGGTTATTCTAAAAAACGAGAGTCATTTGTTTCTGATAATAACTGCAAGTCCCATCAAAGAAAATTCATCATACCAGAGGTTCCTCTTCTCAACAGCGATTCTTTAGACAAACTTAGCCAAAATGCTTTTTGACTAATTATGTAATTTATGCCTATTAGTTTGCCACAAGACAAGCCAACAATAAACGTGTCATCCAAGGGCCTTTATATTTTGCGGGTTAGTGAATGTGTTTAATCTTCTCAATCATCTATATTAACAGACAATACCCATGTAACCCAATAAAGCTTGTCATACGGCCACATTGAAGTTGTTTACCTGCTCAAATATATTCCTCTTTCATCTGCTTCTCTACTTTCTTCAATGTGAAGTCGTTACCCAATATGATTATCAAGTAAATTCACTACTGAGTGGTCTAATAGTTTCAATTTCACATATCCTTCTTTTTATAGAGCAAGAACCAAAATGACTGTAAATCCACTATGAAAGCAAGTAAGAAGTAATTAGCATCGTTAGCATTAAAATATATTTGGGACTAGTAATTAGTCCGAAAAATACTATTATTCCGCAACAAATCCACTCATTCCTTGCAACGCAAGAGAAGCCATCAGCAACTTACTACAAACAAAGCAAACTTAACCAATAAGATCACATACTCTCTTGAATAAAGGAAGCCCCTTGATATAAAATTCTTTTTCTTCAGGTTCATATCCTTGTTTCCTTTGTAAGTTAGTTAAAAGCTAGGAGTTGCCCAAAGAACTCAATAATTGAGCCCAAGAAATTGTGGATAAGCAATATTACGATTTACCGTTGTTAAACAATATGCTGACAAGAACTATACTACTTACAATATGCTTAAATCAGCTATATTACCGGAATATAACTGCAAGTTCTATGAGAGGGGGCATTGCATATTACTAACAAGTTATTCATAAATTATGGCAAAAGTAGAGTAATTTATTACTCAACTTTGAATGGATATAAAAGAGGAACCTATCTACCACCAAACATAGAGCACCTAAACAATAGTTGTGTTGTATTAACTTGTAGAAGGTGATATCCTAGTTCCTACAAACTTACCTATCTTGCCTTCTGATTTCATATTGGAAGGACATTCTAATGAAAAGCAAAATATGACAGCTGAGACCTTAATGAAAATGGAGCTATTTTTCATGTTACAAAGAAAATGCATTGATGCACTCAGCTGTGCACCACATTCTTATTTGGATAAATCAAATAAATGAAGCATATTATGGGATTTTTTTTAGAAATAAAATTTCAAATGAACAGATCTTGCCCTTACCAAAATCAGTAAACCTCTTCCTCGGAGCGTGAAGGAACTCTGCATACTCCTGCCCTCCTTCTGTTTTGTGCAGTTGCAACACCAGCGGCCTCCTTGTCACAATTCCTATCCTCAATTCCAAATCAATACTTGATCCCAAAATCTCAAACCAATATATTCAGATAAATAAACCCAATACACACCAAAACCAAATAAAATAAAATGGCAAAAATGTATGATGACCCTCTCAAGCGTAGGCCATTTCGAAATAGAACCTCCAACGTGGTAAGTTTTTGATTGACACCACCTTTAATAGTTTTGATTTGAAAACATTGAATCAGTAAATCATTAAAATTAACTGTTTTCTTAGATCAACTATTAAAAGTTCGCAATCCTATCAGCTAAAAAAGCATTTTGGAAACCATTGGATTTAAAAAAAAAAACCATCTTAATTGGTTAAAACAGCTCAAACCAAAAGAATCAAACAGCTGAACAATCTATTGCAAAATGGCCCACACCTGAGGGGATCCCTTTACAGTTTTACCCAAAAAAAAAAACCCTAAAACCAGATCAAGCATTTTTGCATCCACATTACCAGATCCTCGAGGCAAGAAGTCCCTCCCGACGATGCTCTCCAACACGGACGATTTCCCCGAACTCTGCGGAAGGATCGATTCAAACCATTGGACGAATCCACGAAACGGATAGATCTGGGGCGATTGGGAGGGGTTTCGGATCGTACCTGGCCTCCGACGACGGCGACGGAGGGGAGCGCCTCCCAGAGGGAGGAGCCCTCGCCGCCATGGTCGCCCAGGACGGTGCACGCCCTCTGGATCCGGTTCACGAGGCCGATGAGGCTCTCCATGGTTGCCATTGCCGAGAAGGAGGAGGAGATTGCGATCCAATGGGGACGACGATGAAGAGGAGGACGAGGAGGAGATGGGGTGGGATCGAGATCGAGATCGAGAGAGAGAACGAGAGAAAATGAAAAAGAAAAAAAAAACCAAAAACAAAAACAAAAATAACGGTTGGGAGGTCGATTGCCAAATTGGTGCGGACGCCGTGTCGCTTTACACATGCAAAAAGGCTTCTTTTTTTTATTTTTTATTTTATTTTTTTTTTTTGCATTTAGCAGCCTCATAATTTTTTTTTCATAAATTGTTTCATAAAATTTATATTTACAACATTGACCTTATTCCTGTCACGCAAGCGTCAGTCATAGTTTAGGTTAAGTTGAAAACACGGTGAATGATTCGTCATATTCCTTTATTTTTTCTACTATAGTATTACGTAATATTCGGAATTTAAGATTTAAGAAAGGTAGGGTGAATCATTTGCGCAGTGAATGGCTCATCGTGTTCAACTTAATCTCCATCGCCATCAACGCTCGCATGACATTTACATGACACTTGCGTGGCGGGGATAGAGCTAATTTTGCAAATATAAACTTTATAAGATTATTTGTAGAAAAAAAATTTCTAAGAAGACTAAATGCAAAAAAAGCCCCAAGCAAAAAAGTTATTATTATTTTTTCTTGACCAATTTGCATAAAAAATTCACAAATTTGAGCTTTTACAAAATTGGACCGCCTTTTTTTATTTTACTTTTGAATTTTTAATAAATTGACCAAAATACCCATATTATTTTTTCTCTCTCTTTTTTTTTTCTTGTTCAATTTTTTTTCTCTCCGAAGAAGGCAACGGAGGCAAAGGCGGAGGAGGAAATGGCCCGCCTTGCCTCTCACCCTCATGCCCTCGCCCTCATCTCTGTACCCCCGGCCTTCCTCGCCTCCAATCCCGCCGAAACCGCGCTGCGACTCTTTTTATTTTTCCTTTCTTCGACCCTCCTCCACCGTCTCCGACGACGACGTCTCTCTCGCCTTTTCCCGCCCTTCTCGCCCTCTCCCTCTCCCTCCTCCTCCTCCTTCACCTCCTCCTTCGCCTCCGACGCCGACGCCGACGCCGACGCCGACGCCGACGCCGACGCCGACGCCGACGCCGCGGAGGTCGCTACGGCACCGTAATCTCGGAGCGAGGGGTCCTTTGCGGCGTCGTTGCTGGCGCCGTGTCCGTTGACGAAGAAGCGTGACAAAAAAAAATGTAGAAGAAGGAAGAAGAAAAAAATAAAGACAAAAAATTATAGAAGAAGAAAGATAAAGATGGAATTGCACTGTTAAAATAAAATTACACTGTTTAAAAAAAAAATTGCACTGTTTTAAATAAAAATTACACTCTTTGAGACAGAAATTAAACTCTTTGGAATCAGATTTACAGCACAAAGTTGCACTCTTTAGGTGAAATTTACACCATTTCTTTTTTCCTTCTTCTTCCTCCAATTTACACCATTTTTTTTTCTCTTCCTCTTCTTCCTCCTCCTCCTTCCCCTCCACTCCCCCCCCCCCCTCCCCCACGCCATCGTCCCTGACCTCTCGCCACTCCCCTCCTCCCCTGCCGTCGCCACCGCCGAGTGGGTGGTGGAGGACTACGTCTCGGCGCTCTCCGCCGCCGTTGCCGTCGCCGTCTCCGCCATGGACATGAGGTTGCGAATGTGGAGCTCCCACAGGGGGCGGGTCGCGTCATCTATAAAAATAAAGAAAACTAGCTATCAAATTATAGTTAATCAAATATACGTTAAGAAAATTCACAAACAGATAAAAGAATCATAATAATCTAAATGAATTTATTGAAATCTGCTTGAATGGAGAAATCTCGTGTGGAAAAGAAATGCACATTGCATCAAAAGATGCTGCATTATAGCAATATGTTCATTAACCCATTCTAGCATAAATCCAAAACACACAAATAAACAAAATCGTAGAAAAAGATAAAGAGCACAGAAATTGCGAGAGTGTAGAAAAATTTAGTTTCTATATTAATTTTCATTCATAGAATTTGGAACTAAGCTGTAAGAAGGGTGCCCACCATCTTCATGTGGAGCTTGAATTCCCGCTTAGCCCACCGTGCCCCTTTTGCCCGCGGCCTCAAGCACCTCCTCGTTCAACGACGACGTCTTCCCCGTGTCCCCCGACCTCGCGTCCATGGTGGAGGCTGCGGCGGAGAGCGCCGAGACGTAGTCCTCCACCACCTGCTCGGCGGCGGCGGCAGGGGAGGAGGGGAGCTGCGAGAGGTGGGGGACGATGGCGTGGAGGGGGAAAGTGGAGAGGAAGAAGGAGGAGGAAGAAGAGGACGAGAAACAAAAATGGTGTAAATTGGAAGAAGAAGAAGAAAAAGAGAAATAGTGTAAATTTCATCTAAAGAGTGCAACTTTGTACTAAAGAGTGTAAATCTGATCCCAAATAGTATAATTTTTATCTCAAAAAGTGCAATTTTTATTTAAAACAGCACAAAAATTTCTTTAAACAATGTAATTTTATTTTAACAGTGCAATTTCATCTTCATCTTTCTTCTTCTATAATTTTTTGTCTTTATTTTTCTCTTCTTACTTCTTCTACAATTTTTTTTTTGTCACGCCTCTCCATCAACGGCCATTGCGTCGACTACAACGCCGCTAAGGACCCCTCGCTACGAGGCAACGATGCCGTAGTGACCTCCGCGGCGCCGTCGTCCGAGGCCGCAGAGGAGGAAGGAAAGGGACAGAGCGAGAAGGGCGGGAAAGGGCGAGAGAGGGCGAGAGAGGCGTCGTCGTCGGAGACCGTGGAGTTGGGTCAGAGAGGGAAAAAAAAAAGGAGTTGCGGGGTGGGTTGGCGGGATCGGAGGCAAGGAAGGCGAGGGGGTGCACGAAGGAGGGCGAGGGCATGAAGGTTAGAGGCGAGGCGGGCCATTTCCTCCTCCGCCTCTGCCTCCACTGCCTTCTTCGGAGAGAGAAAAAAAAATGAATGAGAAAAAAAAAAGGAGAGAGAAAAAGTAATAAGGGTATTTTGGTGAGTTTACTAAAAATTCGGACCGAATCTGCAAAATTGAAAAAGGCGGCCCAGTTTTGCAAAACCTCAAAATTTGTGGATTTTTTATGCAAATTGGCCTTTTTTCTTATTCGTCTTTAGACTTATAATATGATAATATTTTAATCCTCAATTTTTTATTTATTAAAATTTTCTGATTTAAACTTTAGGTAGTTGTAATTATGTTTTAAGATCTAATTTTTTTTTAGATTAAATACTACGTCAGTATTTCATTGTTTTAGTTATTATAGAAAGTTCGATATAAAAATTACAATAATTTAAAGTTAGAGGATTGAACTAATAGCTTGAGGACCAAAAAAATAATTTAGCCCAAAAGTAAATGCTACATGTACATTCAAAAGCATGTGTATATCATACTCCTCGTCTTGAAAGATCGAGAGTTGCTTACTGGTGAGATGATGTGACCAATGAAAAAAATTCCATCCTTGAATGGTGCGATGTAGAATCTACATTCATTTTTGAGTGTATTCATAGCATTGCTAATTTGTGGAGACACCTCTGAACTATAGAGTTATTTGATAACTTATTATTTTAAGCAGTATTTTGAAAATCAAATACTTTTTATTTAAAGAATAAAAGTACGTTTTCAAATATATTTCATAACATATATAGCAGTATGGCCAAATTTTATTATAAGAAAGTGTGAATCACAAAAAGTATTGTTAAATTTATAAGTCCACGGATATTATACAGTTATTAAATTATAATGATTATAAAGTGTTATAAGATTTGTTTGTAAGAAGAGTTTTATTCATATTAAAATGCTCCCAACAATTGAAGCGGTTTATTGCTGTTTAGTAGCATATTGTTTAAGACATTATTTTAAGATTTTTCCACCAGTTGCAGGATGCAAATCTATTTGATAATGTATTATCTACACAGTATGACATAAAAAAAGGTGTAATATTAAAATCTTTTCAGTAGATATAGGATATAGTGTTATTTGATGAAATGTTATTTCAATAATATTGCTAAAATACCGACCGTCCCTAGCGCAAGTGGGAAAAGGGCTTGGTAGTTGGTACGCGAGACTCAAGTTCGAATCCTAGTTAATTCATTTTTCCAGCTAAGTTTATTTCTAAATGAAATAAACGAAACGGGTAGCATGCTACCTTTTCTCAATAATAATAATAATAATAATGTTGCTAAAAGAAGCATTGCATTAGAATATTCAAAATAATTGTTAAGTTATAGTGCTATTTAATAAAGTGTTTAAGAAGTAGTACGACAAAAAGCAATACATAAAAAATACTCCAATAATTTCTTACCATAGTAAATAAAGATACCAAATTGAATATTTTAGACTTGAATAGTTTATTATTATTATCAAAAATAGATTTTTGCAAAGCATATAGCCACGAGTTTTTTTGTTCTTCAAAGGCCACTGCAACAATCTTATTTATAACTATCTATTAAAATTCATTAGATGTAAAAAATTTTCTATCAAACTTTCAACTCACATGAAATGCACATATGTCGTGTCTCAAACCAGATCATTTGGCGTTAGGAAAATAAAAGTTCTAAATTTTTCTATCTATCAACCAAAGATTTAAGTACAGTGGTATGAAATCGTATCGTGAAATTTATCGGTATAGTACGGCGCAGTGCGTGCCAAACGGTGCCGATACGTATCAGTCACAAAAAATACATGTGTGCCGACACATAATGGCATGAAAATGGTTATTTTCTTCAGCAACTAAATATTATAATTGCTTATTATGTATCTTTATCAATTTTTTAAAACTTTATTGAAAAAATTATTTAATAATCTAAAGAATAGAGAATTTTGAACTATGTCATCGATATGGGACTACATCGTGCTGATATCTTATTGGTACGATACAACATGATGGATATGATCTGTGTCGATGGGCACTTAAACTTTTGCTTGCTGCTGCTGAAAGCTGAAGCAAAAGCACACAACTGAATGAATCCTCGGCATCAATCATCTACAAGCTTGGTTGTAGAGATCAGCTACAACTAGGAGAGATGGCGAAAAATTACGCTCATTTAGTTTGAAGATTTATCTAATTTTCTTTTCTTTCTTTTTTTTCAATAGACATATAGGCCCGACATCGAAAACCTCCACACTTGTTACATATTATATTTCCTAAAGCCTGAAAGCTAAGATCTCTTGACCGGTGATTCAGAGTACCAACCAATTGCACTAGACAATGACGACAAAAAGAGTTAGGACTTACGAGGAGGGTTGCAGCAGACCCAATTGACTTTGGTTGGATCCAATTTGGATTGCATAATGTAACTGTATTAAAGTGGTCTAAGTTTGATTTGATTAGCCAGTTAAATTAGGCCCTCCAATATTAGCTCCATCGACAAAATGAAGTAGGGTATGATCAATGAATGTTGTGCTTTATTTAATCCTTTAAATGAGTGAGATGTATAATATACACTCCTTTTCGCGTGTATGAATAGCACTGCTCTTTCACCAAAGGTAAAATTGAATGAAGACCCCTCCAATAGGCTATTTTGAAATGGCACCCTCAACTTTCATTTATTTGATTTGAAACTCACTAAATGTTCTAGGGACTTTAATGAAAAAAAAAAATACAAATATAATCAAATTCATCAATAAATTTATCAAATTTAAATCTTTTTTTTTTACTTTAAGCGAATAAAATTGAAGAAACTAAAGATTAGTGAATTTGGCCTATCAAGTTATTGAATTTAGAGGATCTAATTAAAGCGAAGTCGCTTGTCTAGCCCGTGCGGCGCTCAACTTTCTTCACAAAATGAGCAAGCCTATTTCTCAACTTACTAAGTCAGGACCTACTTGCTATAAAACTAAGTACGATAGGGAGAGTGAGAGTTTGAGGAATATTATGTATTAATATAGAGAAGAGATTACAACTGGTTTTCTGAGGGGAGAAGGTGGAAGCCACAATCTTATATAGGCCACTCGCCACCCAAGTTACAAATGAAAAGATACCAAATAGCGCAAACTATAAGGCAAAAAGGAAGGCTATGAGCTCCCAAAAAACTACACTTATTGCTCTCCTAAAAACTCTAAAAGACTCTCGACTATTTGGCATTTGCCGCTTCAGTCTTAAAAGCCACATAGATGCTTCTAGAGTACCTCAGCAAAACCTCTGACAAAACTCTCCTTCGAAGTTTGGACTCTCCTTCGAAGTTTGGACAATTGTAAAGGAGAAGTCAGTGAAAAACACTTTGTCCGTGACGATGCACGTAGTTACGGGCGACCCCCTTTGATCCGGGTCATGACACATAATCTCCCTAAACATAGGGAAATGATGCACATCTGGCCCTAATAGGTTATTTTATTGTGTTATTCATTGGTCTAACTAGATTTGCCGCAGAATACAAACAACCATTTTTATTCTCCCTAAACATAGGGAAATGATGCACATCTAGCCCTAATAGGTTGTTTTATTGTGTTATTCATTGGTCTAACTAGATATGCGGCAGAAAACAAACAACCATTTTTATGAACTAAAAACACAGTTTCTGTGAAAAATACACTAAAGAGCAAAATCCAAGGGCAGGATCAAAACACAGTTCATAGATTATAATCATAGATAGATCGGTCCACTCGAAGTACTTCGAAAAGCATTTCGCGAATTCCATTACAACGGAAAGAACTCATACCATGGCTTCCTACTGAAACCCTTCCCCTAAGGAAACGGAAAGTTAATACAACACTAGAAATCAATGGATAGTAGAGAAAGCTAGATTTGGCGATAGGATAAAAGAACCTTTCCTTGAATCTCTGCTGATTTTCTTCAACCAGCAAGGTTGTTGTCTCGAAGGGGAGTTATCGCCACTGACGACTCCATAAATAAGCAAAAGCATGGTTGGGAACTAGACTCATACATACTCACTGCATTAAAAGCCGATAAGCCTCGTTATTCATCTCGGATGTGTACTCGTAGCCCAGATTCTCAGCTTGATTCTTAAATTCGTCCATTTCCTCCTTCGGAACTTGAATGCCGACTAACACGTTTGCCCCGGTCTCACCCTGTCAGAATGGAAGGGAAACAAATACTAAGCCTTTTTCATCTATACGGCTAAAGTGCCGGAAACTACCTTAGATATATCGTGGCTTTTCATATTGCCCCCACCTATAAGCAGTTAAGCACAAAGTGATAGTCTAAGGAACATTATTGCGAGGAAGCAAAATAATGGAAAACTATAATAGGGGCTAATTTATTGTTTCCTATTTCAGGGTTGCACAGTGAAATAATACAACATTTATAGGGTTATTTTTTGATATTTTAGCCTTACAGAAATATTGAAAAGGTTTCGCAAGAATTAACAAACTTTTACAACCTATTATCAACCTGATAATAATTCTACAGGAGTTGGTGTCAGGTTCCTAGCCAAAGAAAATACCATACAATAAAAGGATCTCTGAGAAAGTTTTTATATCCAGTTCAATCTCAGTTGTCGAAGTTAGTATCACAGACCTATGAGTAACTTTCGAGAAGGTCGTCTAGACATTTAAAATATATGAAGGACAAAAGAAGATCATATTTTCGGATCAAGGGAATTTCCCACATCTACGGCATAGTTCGTTTCACTCAAATGAAGCTCAATCTCATTAATAGATAAGAAACCAATAAACCGACATGTAGTGCACTCTCTCTTCTTGGCTTTTCATTAAGGTTTTAAGTGCCCGTCGGCACGGGCCGTATCCACCGTACCGTACCGTGCCAACAAAATACCGGCACGATACAGACCCCGTGCCGATGGCACAGTTCAAAACCCTTTATTCTTTAAATTAGTAAGTAATTTTCTCAATAGAGTTCAAAAGATGTGATAAAAAGACATAATAAGTAGTTAGAATATTTTGTTGCTAAAGAAAATAAATATTTCCTGCTATTATGTGTTGGCACACAAGAAATTTTTTTGACCGGCATGCATCGGCACGGCTCGGCACGCACCGTGCCGTACCGTGCCGGCAAGTTTCCGGCACGACCCCGTGCCACGGCACTTAAATCCTTACTTTTCATGTCTTTGAAGTTTGAAGGTTTAATTCTTTATGTAATTCATAGAAAACGGGAATCTTTATTCCACGGAGGAAATCTCCACCTCATCATTTTAGGTGCAGTTAGAATTCTTAAAACTAATGTGTGGATCTGACATGATGATTTTTCTTAAAAGAGAAATAAGTAAGCGAAGCATAACAAACCTGCGCTCGATAGTGGAAGAGGCTGATATTCCACCGAGGACTAAATGCATCCAAGAATTTCATGAGAGCACCCGGCCGCTCAGGGAAAATGAATCGATAAAGGAGTTCATCTGGGACATTTGACCGGCCCCCCATCTAATAATCCACATAATGAAGAAATTTATTAGAGTAATAGAGCTCTCTCATAAATTTTAATATCAGGGAATAAACACAAATAACTATTAATGTTTTCACTGATGAATTAAGGAATAAAAACCACAAACCACAAGCTTACACGCTCCAATAGAATATTTAGTAATCTGCATTTGACAACTAATAGGACAATCTTGATAACAAAGCTCCAAAATTATCATTTTAGTTTTCTACGAAGAAAGAATTTTATCATTTGTTAGTAGAATATGTTAAAGGGCATGGATCTTCTACAGAAATGTCCCATCAACCAACCAGGATTTATAATTGCTAAGTCTGAATTTAGAGTTACTAAGTCCCAGTAGTTTTAAACAAAAAAATGAAAGAAAAGTAGCAATTCAAATCGTAGTGAACACGAAAGTTACTCACATATGTACATAGCATCCTAGCAATGTCAAATTTGGAGGAGAAAAGAGAAGGGGTGGAGGGGGGGGGGAGACGTAAGAGATTGTTATTTCAGCTAAACAGGTGTTTTCTAAGATAAACAGAAACCATTACTCCGGCCAACCTACTATTAAGCCAAAATTTAAGTTAACTGTTTTCATGTTTATCCTTCAAACGTGAGAAAAACTAGAGAAGAAACACTATCCCTGGAGAATTTCTTCCCAGGTGTTTGACTATATTCCAGGTCATATAAACTCCCTGGATTTTAGTAGTCAAACTTTCTAGTCTCTAGAGGATGTAGATAAGGTTGGCATACATTAACCTTGAAATCAAGGAAGTACGATTTTGTCTTCACACCCTAATTGTGTAGAGGCAATTACATTTTTTTTTTTGAGAAATAGATAGCATGCTATCCGCTTCATTTATTTCATTTATAAATAAACTTAACTAGAAATGTGAACCAACAAAGATTCGAACTTGGGACCACGAATACCAACCACCAAGCCCTTTGCCACTTGCGCTAGGGACGGCCGGTGAGGCAATTACATTTTAGTGCACAAAAAATATATGGTCTTTATATAGTTTTAGCACGTTTGATAGTATGCCCTACATAGCAGAATTCAGAATAAGTGGAACAAATGGCATACATAAATAATTTTGGAAAGCCCAAGACACAAGTTATGACTTCCGTAAACAGCAAGATTGCATAAACATTAACAAGTAACAATTACAAAAGATGTACGAATGAAGTCGAAGGAATGGACAATTTTAAAAAACATTGATAGAAGAAGCTGAAGGAACTTACAAAGTACCGGAGATGGTCTTTCGCCAAGTCGTCGTTAGTAAGATTAAAAGTTTGAAGTTGAGAGGATTTCATGCGCTCCACCATTGATCTGAGTTCACTGTCGGTGTAAACTCCAACACTGCAATTCAATGCAAAAGAGTTAATTACAATAAGAACAGCAATCTAACATCGAATGTACAGGATAAATATAAAAGAAACTAGCTCCAAAAGAAATATATAAAAGCAACAAAGTTAATAGCAAATTAACAAATATAGGTTTCTAGTCGCAAATATAGGTAAAATATAGTTCTCTTTCTTGTGTTCACCTTGCACCAGTTCTGACTCGAGATCAACTAACTAGTTACATCTGATACAGCTTGAATAAGCATAGAAATCCAACTAGTTTAATCTGCAATTGAATTAGGTTAAAACATTCCCAGAAATGATTTTCCAAGCTCAATGCAGCTTTATGGTTCACACCATAAATCATTTTAATGTAAGTACATAAAATTTTATCAGATTTTGTCACTGAAATATACTATAAAATATAGATGGAGAAGAAAGAACATTTTAGACTGAGGAGAAAAGAATTACGGTATCCCTTCAATCTGTAATAAAGCTAAATTAGAGATTTATTATATCACTTAATAAAAATCAAATGACTACTTGCCTGTACAGAACAAGAGCAGCTTCTTTACGTGAATCATATCTATACTTGAATTCTGTAATATTCATAGGGCCAACCTGCAATATCACCCAAAGTCGGGAGAATAAGAAATTGTCATATATAGAACACAATGACAAGAAACTAATGGCCTGTTTGGCTCTGCTGGAGCTTGTGCAAAAGTAGAAGCTTCAAATTGGAGCTTCTACTCATTGGCACCCAAAGACTCAATTCACTTTTCCATCACAGCAGCTAGTCAAAACTTCCAGTTTCTGGAAGCTCCTACTTGAAAGCTGGTTTATAGAAACATTTGAGACATACAAGTTGCGCAAACTTCTTAAAACTTCCGCATTCCTCTGGTAGAATAGTGGCTAAAACGGCTTCTCGCTTGCGACCAACATCAGCAAGTTCGGTTACCAGTCGCAGACGATCGAAGTTCATGTTCGCTCCACTTGTTATTGCCACTACTGTTTCACCTTTCAAACCATAATATTTGCAGTATGCTTCTGCTCCGGCTAGAGAAAGAGCACCTGCTGGCTCTAGAATGCTCCTTTTCTCCTCAAACATATCCTTCATATGAATGCAAATATTAACAAAGAAAATCAAAAATATTTAAATTGCTTAGACTTCCAAGGCAACCTAAATTAGAATTATTGCTTTTCAGAAGAACAAATTAGAAAATCAAATTTGATGCAGGGAACTCAAAAAACTAACTGGAAAGTTATACTTGGAGTACCATATTAATATACAATCACAGGGACTGTTTTATAAGGGAACAACACAGGATAAAACATTACTTAATTGGGATAAAACATTACTTAATTGTTGTAGTCTACTATATGTGCCAAATCAATTCCATTTAATAGCAAACATCACAACTCTCACAAACTCACTATAGAGAAATCCAACCCATATCATTCTAAGTAATTGACACACAATGCAACATTATTATCTCTGGGACATTAGAGACAATCTATGACATGACTCACAACACCAATACTAGAGAAGATCTCTTGGACATTATTATCTCTTGGATGTTAGATGTATAGATTGCAAGTGCTTGGACATTCTATTGCACAGAATTTGTGGTTAAAAAAAAAAAAGGAATCGACAACACTAAACAAGGTTAGACATTTCTTTCGGTCAGGGTACAGACTGCAATATACAAGAAAGTCCAGGGACGTAAGTGATTGAGTGAAAAGTTCAGACACTAGTTGCAATATCAGGATATTACAAAGGCTATACATACATTTTATATGAATGAATAAGTGCAAAAATATTGAATAAAAAGCTTATTTACCTTTATAGAAGCACAAATAGCATCACGGCTGACAAGAACAACCCCATCTACTAGCTCCCTGCATAAACGGAACGTCTCTTCTCCAACTACTTTAACTGCCACACCATCAGCAAATCCTCCCACATGCTCTAGCATGACCCTCTGCCCATGATATAATGACAATGCCATCGCATTGGCATCAGAAGGTTCCACTCCAATGACCTTTATCTGTAGGAAAAGCAAATTGGAACAGAAAGTGAGTCTCTGGTATTTCCCCCCCTTCACAAATGAAGCAGACAACCAGACTAATGAATATAGGTGAATTCTTGGGGTTGCAACCATCAGCCAGTTCATGCAAAAGATATTGGGTTTCTACTATCTTTGGTCTAGAAAGGAAGAGCATATGCTTAACGTGAACAGTAAAACACTTTTTAGCTCTTTATGCAATCAATGTTTGATAGTGATAATCACAGACTGAAAATTCTCTTCCAATAATGCTTTGATGCCTGTAGCAATCATGAGGCTTGCAAACTGTGTCTGACATCAACTCATATGACGATGGTTTGCACTAGAGTGAAACCTAATTTATTCTGTCTATTTCTTACTTTCTGCATCTTTTTACACCTCAATTCCTAAGATTGATTCCTTGAGAACTCACTGTATATCCTATATTCCTATTAGAAGCCCAATATTTCTAATCTGAAACGTCAAGTATAGAGGGCGTCACGAACAATGATATAGGACACGACACGACTCGGACACGGCGACTCACCAGCTTTCAAAAAATTAGGATACGGACACGGCATGGACACCGCTAATAAAATATAATATTATTAATATAATAATATTATATTTATTATATATAAAATATTAATTTTGGTAAAATATTATTATATTTCTCATACCAATGAAACTTAGTAAAATTTTCATTGAGAGTTCATCTATTTTAAGAAAAAAAATTCTCCACCATACATAATTTATTTATATTGTCAAAAAAAATTTACATGCATTCATCAAAAAGCTAAAATATTTATCATTTTACATTATATATGCATAAAAAAAGTAAAATAAAAAAAATATATATTTTTTTATTGTTGCGCTATGGATCAGCATTAAACGCGCGTCCAAGGAGCATCCAACACGGACATGCGAGCGTCTAACACAGACACGCGAGGCTTATAGAAGTGTCCATGATACATAGATAGAGACTCAAGACCCAGGATTGCCCATTCTGCCCACTGTCGAACTGTGCCAAGGCCGTGCCAGCATGTGGCATGTGATCGTACCAACACTATACCAGCAAAATGATTTTTTTTTGCATTTTTTTTTATTTTTTTGAGTATTTTTGAGACAAAAAGGTTTTATTAGTTTTTGTACCTTAAAATATGTAGATCTTGTAAATCTACTTATATTTGGACGAATTAGTAAGCTCCATTGCATAATAAAACAAATTTAAGTAAAAAAATACAAATAAAAAGATTTCATCCAATTTCTTTTGTCATTTTAGATCTACCGAATTTACTGATGGTAGCACTTTCCTACAAATTTTTATCTAATTATAAATTTAGTTTTTGGTTTGATGCATATACTTTCATAATATATACGAAATGATCTTTTAAAGTTATTATGATGTATATCACTCTAACCCTACTAAATAATGTGAGATATAATATATAAACCTTTTTTGTAATTATTAGAGATATTAAAACATCTAAAACAACTAATATTCCATGATAATTTTTTTTAAAAAAATCCCGGCAAATGAGTGCCAACACGCTAGTGGCATACCACTGGCATAGGGCGACATGCCAATATCGGAATGGCCCATGCAATCATGTTGTGCCGTGCTACTAAACCATGCCGTGCCGCATTGCAGTATATCGTCAGGGACTCAGAAAAATTTCAGCTCAGCCAAGTCCCTAGCCCAACTTCTCTAAGTGGGTAGCCAAAGGGGCACCAAATCAGCAGCCTTTCATGGAAGATGAAGGGTTATACAACTGCTTCAATCAGTGCCTTCAAAACTGCTAGCGGAAACCTAAGGTCATGGGCAACCCTTGGAATCACCTCACGTTTATGAGAACTCATTACTATGTGATAGTGGATGAGTTAATGTAGGCTTAGTGGGTGAGTTATGGTGAGCTAGATCCATTGTATCTTAGGCCTATAAATTGTGGAAATGGCAAAGGCCGCACAAGAGAAGTTGTGTATTGTAATCCTGTTTTTCTAAGTAATGGAGTACTTAGTTTTTTGAGAACATTTGCCTCTCTTTCGTTTCCTTTTTGCACACTGAGTTGTAGGACGCAGAGGTCCAGGCTAGCAACAGGTAGCTACGCTTGCCCATCTTCAAGGAGGAAGGCGGGCATTGCACGACTTTGCGAGCAAAATTTCTAAGGCCGTGAAAATAGACCGTGCCAGTTGTCATGGCAATTCTTGCTCAAGATTTTCTTACTCAAGTTTAATCTCACCAGTTTAATCACAACAAGAACTTAGTCTGAACTTAGGTGATAACAAACCTAGTATGCTGAAGGTGGCAACTTCTCTTGATATTGCAAGGAGTCAAGGTTCTAGAAATAAAGAATAGCTAAGAGAGTAGGGAGTAGGGAGAAGGGACACCAGCGCTAAACTTCAAGTGAGTTTAACATAGGCTCCCCAACTTTGTTCTTTGTTTTTTAAATGACATACCCTCAACTTTTGGTTGTTTTGGTTTGAACTATTTAAATCAATAAATCAGCAATTTGCTTAACTTAAAGAAAATGCTTAATGCTTTTGCACCCTTGTCATTTGCTGGAATTGCAAATTCCGTTAATAGATGATGGCCAATAATCAACAGGGTAATTAGTTTTAACAAAGTGCCAATTCAACTGATAAGATAACTTAATCAAAACAAGAAAGAAGTTGGCAGAGCATCAACCAAGAGAAAATATAGTTGAGTGGTGTATTTCAGAAAAGCCGAAAATTGACTAACCAAATATTTTCACCTAAAGAGCATTGCCAATCTACAAAGAAATATAACCATCTATTTATTACGTTCTATTTTTCAGTCTTTTTGACATGCATATGATGCAAATCAATTAAAAATGCTATATAAAATACTGAAAACACAATTGAGCAGCAAACCTCTGGGCGAACTCGCTTAACATAAGCAGCAATTCCTGCGATTAATCCACCACCTCCGACCGGTACAAATATCGCATGTAATGGACCTTTCAATTGGCGAATAATTTCCATCCCGACAGTTCCTTGCCCTGTGATAACATCAGGGTGGTCAAAAGGAGGTATAAATGTCCGTCCTTCTAACTCACAACGTTGCTTGGCATATGACTGTGCTTCATCATAGGAGTCCCCCTTAAGAACAACTGTTGCTCCTAATCTCTCAACTGATCGCCACTGCAGTTACACAGAGAGTGTTAATTTAGGGGGAAAAAAAAGTATAGAGAAACGCAATATTACACAGCACCCTCCACATACATATAACTACATAAATGTCTCCAAAAGTTGGCCATATCACAAATGCCTTATCCTGCAAAATCTCTCCAAAATTACCTTAAAAACATCATGAATGTCCTAAAAATGCATTTGTAATTTTCATAAATATGCTTCGAAAAGAATATTTTAAGTATTTATGTATATTTTAGAGGAGCAACTGTGATAACATTCTGAAGAGTATGCTTGAAATTTTTGATGTTTTTGAGGCGTACAATGATACTAGTAGCCTAATAGAGAATATGCCTCCTTAAAAAAAAAAAAAAAAGGAAAATAGGACCCCTTAAAACAAGTTGAGAAATTTCCTATATACAATACAAAATTACCTATATATTCATAGATATCACTGTAAAATCTGAGCTTTCATATATGCACCTCAAATACTTAAATATCCAGCATATGTTCCCTTATACTTACAAAGATAGCCCTTCTTTTAGAAAAACTCCTTCTAATATGAGATCATCTTACCCCTGTGAATCAGATAACTCCCCAACTTAAGAAGGGCTCTCGCACTCTGAAAGGCTATATATAAAAGCTACATATATTTTATAAAAGCCAAATGCAAGTTTGTGTGGAAATATATGTCAAAGTCCAAAATAGTAACAAGGAGATGGTCATATATTAATAGAGAACCTTAATTTCTGGTGTGGTCACCGGCATCACTATAACAGCATCACAGCCTAGTTTCTGAGCAGCCAATGCAACTCCTTGCGCATGGTTTCCTGCCGATGAGCAAATAACTCCCCTGTCTAATTGCTCCCTAGACATCTTGGCCATCATATTATATGC
Organism: Ananas comosus; assembly: GCF_001540865.1. Classification (NCBI taxonomy): domain Eukaryota; kingdom Viridiplantae; phylum Streptophyta; class Magnoliopsida; order Poales; family Bromeliaceae; genus Ananas; species Ananas comosus. The sequence goes on from NC_033621.1 coordinate 4,110,789, forward strand.
TCCGCGCAATTTGAATGAGAAGACCTATGTGTTTTCGCAATATAGAGTAAGTATCTTGCTATGAAGCTTTTCAAGCTCAACAAATTTACAGCAAACAGCAATAATAGAAGATGCATTCAATGTTCCAAAACGCAATATCTGGTATCCATGCGGTTACCTACCACATATCGCATATGTGGTATGCGAGCACATATGCTACAGTCCATCTATTAAAATATTGATAAAATATTTATAGATATTAAAAATAATAGAAATGCTTGCTAACAAAGCTAAATAACTAAAACAACTATTCAAACTTTACAAATTAAAATAATTAATTTCAAGAAAAGGACCTCATCACTAAACTGACAATTAGTAATTTACTCTCAATTATTAAATAGAGAAATAAATAGAATTTTGATGCAAAATCATAAAATATGTCAAACAAAAATTAATGTTCTAAAAAGAGGTATGCTAAACTTTTGTGAAGAATAATAAATTTTTCAATAAATTGTCATTCACATCACTCGAAAGGCCGACACTTAACAAACAATCCAATATAATAATATCTAACAACTATAAAGTTATTCATCAATATTTATAAACATATTATTAGATAGATTAGGAATAATACCTGCTAAAATAAGAAAAAAGATAGTTAGGTTATATTAATATAAAGATAATTGCATTTATATGCACTATTATTAATTAAACTTTTATGAAAAGAGTTATATGTATATGTTAATTATTAATCAAACAATCTCATTCAATATTGTATTTCAATCGCATGTAAAAAACCCAAAATAAAAAGGTTTATCACATATGTGGTCAGACCGCATACCGCACTGCATATTACATATGTGTGGTTTATGGTCCGAACAGCATATGCGGCCGTATGGACCGCTTTTTGGAACATTGGATGTACTGCAACTATGTTCAACAGCATGAATGATAGGGAAAAAGAGTAGTAAGCATGGTAATCCTGAGAGTTAGAAAACTTGTAAGGTTGCAAATTCAGTATTCCAGTAAACCCAAAGAATGTATGAAAAGAGTTAAAATAATATGGTTGTAGTTTCAAGTATTCCAGTAAATTTAAAAATATTTCAATAAATATAGTAATAAATAGGGGGAATTTGACGAATATTGCCTCTTGATTAGTCCACATTATGCAAACTTAATTTGAGATGAAAGAGTACAAAAAGCCAAAATAGTATGCACTTCAGTAATTTATATTACTTGCATTTAAACCTGCAGCAACAAACAATTAGAGCACAAAAGGGAACATAATGCAGATATTATGCAGTATAACCCAATTATATATCAGATTACTACTCAATGAACATAAGATTTAATCAGAAAAAAAAAAATTTTAAAAAAACTATTTCTTAGTGGAAAAGCAGGTAAAATTCCAAAGAAAGAGCAAAATCAGGAAAAAAAATATATGAGAAACAACAAAAAGGGATTATGGAACACGAGGAAAAGAAACTAGCTACAAACTCACTAAAACAAGCTAATTTTCATTTAGCAATTCAGGTCTGCGTAATTGTGTTAAGGAAATCGTGCATTTTCCCAATAATGGTTCTTAGAATTCAAAGAGGAGTAAAAGGTCGATTTTTCATTGCAGTAACACTGAGAAATCCATAAAAAGGAAAAATCTTCGAGTAACAACCACCACAGAAAACACTACTGCTCACATTTTAACCTTCATAGAACACACTTGTTCTAATTAATTCAAACCAAAGGGTAAAAAAGCCCCCTTTTTTTAGTGAATAACTATAAAGGAAATCCATAAAAAACTAATCTTTGGACAAAATCAAGCAAAATTAGGATCAAAAAAGAAGGGGGGAAATTACGGGTTGCAGATCCTCGCGCTTGAGGTAAAGGTTGACCCCGAGCCTCTCCGAGAGCTTGGTCGCTGGTTGAAGGGGGGACTCGATCGCCACGTCGTACACCCGCGACGTCAGCACGTTCGTCAGGTACTCCATCGGGTCGAGCGCCTCCACCGCCGCCCCATTCCCCTCCGCCGCCGCCGCCGCCGCCGTCTGATCCGAGATTCCCCCCAAGAATCCGCTCTCGTACTGGAGCGAGTCGGGCGAAACCCTCTTTAATGTCAGAGCCGGGGCGGATGATGATGATGACGAGGTGGTGGTAGCTGCGGATTCCCCTCGATGCGTGGTGATCGCCGCGGCGGCGGCGGCGGAGGAGGAGGAGGAGGAGGAGGAAGGGGAAAGAGAAGGGGGAGGAGACAGAGGAGAAAGGGTTTTTCGTTTCTCTCCGTGAGGTCACGAGGGAGACGAATATATATAGTGTTGACTCGTGGGGCCCATTTTCCCAGTGAAAAACACTCGAGGAGAAAGATTTATCTTTTTGGTTGCACCTGGTGTATACCTTCACCTTATGCACTACATTCCCTCTTTAAAAAAAAAAATAACTTACTCGCTGAAATACTATTTGTGTCCTCTGCAATGAGGCGCATGACATTTGAATTCTCAAATTTTAATCTTTTTATAATTTTTAGATCAACTTAGTTGAGCGAATGATGAGGTGTCACTAATTTGACAGTGATATATCAATAATTAAAATTTTATATCAGTACTATATCAACTACATATTATTTTTCAGCCGACTAAATTACAGTAGTAAATTATAATAATTACTAAGTTCGTGCTATGAATTACAATAAATTAAAATTAAGAACTAAAATTTTTTTTCACATGTATTTAGTTAAAACACTGAAAATGTAATTTAACCTTATGATAAAAAAATTCAACTCGATAAATGTAACGTACGAAATTTATTATAATTGTATATATAAAAATCTAAATTTTTGAAACCTTTTGTCATTACGTTAAATAATTCAAAAAATCAAAGTATAGTAAAGAATACTGTTGAATTTATTTTAAAAAAAATCCAAATTAAGGATCTTTGATCCGTAGGCTTTTCTGAAAATTATAATAACATTTTGTATATATATTAAAATTTTAATTTAATGCCTGTATTAAACTATTAATTAGGTCTGAGACGTCCGGTGCATGAAATAAATGCATACACCAAGAGTAGCCAACAACTACTAATTTGCGAGAAATCCCAACGGTCTACGGCTCTACGCAGGTGTAAAGTTATAGAGTTGTTGCATACCCAGCGGTCTACGTAGGGGTGAAAAGGATTTTTTTTCGAAAATAACCCTGTAAAATTTCGTATTTGCCAAACTAATCCTGTGAAATTTTTATTTGTGAAACTAACCCTCATCTCGCCACGTGGGCGCCACGTCAGGGATTTCTCAAAAAGACGGTGAATTGTTCATCGTCTTTGATATTTGTTGTGAAGGCGGTGAATAGTTTACCGTCTTCATAAGGCGGTGAACCATTCACCGTCTTTAGTACAAATTCCTACTCTGCGCAAATCTTTTCAAGTCCATAATATAGTGTCCTTGATAAGACGGTGAATCGTTCCCCGTCTTCTCGAGGGCACAGAAATGACGAACTTGAGAGGGCGGAAAGGGAAAAAGGGGGAAATAAAAATTTTGCATTAAAGGCGGTGAATGGTTCACTGCCTTCTAAAGGCGGTGAATCATTCACCGCTTTTAAAAAAATTACAAAAACGGTGAACGATTCACCGTCTTTTTAAGGAATCCCTGATGTGGCGCCCACGTGGCGAAAGGAGGGTTAGTTTCACAAATAAAAATTTCACAGGATTAGTTTGGCAAATACAAAATTTTAGAGGGTTATTTTCGAAAAAAGTCCGGTGAAAATGGTTAAGGGAAACTCCGATTAAATTCAATTTAATAGAATACAAATACTAATATTATAATTTAGTATTCGATACATTTTTCTATTCAAATTTGTATTTTAAAAAAATTAAAAAAAATATGAATCCGAACATAATTTTTTTAAAAAATTCGACGGCATTCGACAGTTTTCACTTTTAAAAGATAAAAGGGATACAAATATATATATTGTCCGAAGATAAAGTGATTTTCTATCATATTTTTTATTTATTTTACTATAATTTTAACGTTAAAATTATACTTGTATTTATTAAAATATTATATCTTATTGAATAAAGTATAGGTATACAAAATTTGAACACGAATTTGAACTTTTAGTTGCATTATACGTCCTATTAGTGATAATTTTAGTTTATATTCATACATGCATATTAGTATATTATTATCTGAATAATATTGGATACAAATCCAACTTATATTTGAATTCGAATTTTTTATAATGAAAATTTAGTATTTGATACATATCTATATCTGAATTCGCATTCGAAGAATACTATGGATGCGGATATGGTTTTGTCAAAAATCTGACCGTATTCGATTATTTTTATCCCTACATCAATGGCTTTTGGTAGGTGTAAATAATAAAAAAAATACTACTATTGTATCAAAAAATATACGATTTAACACCTCCCTGTTATACGATTTACAATATTTTAAATTTTTAATATTTTGAAAAAAACAAATTGATAAGATAAAAATTTAGTATAGACCCTTGGATAAGGGAGTGCAAAATTTTCCCTCTCCTTTTGGGCTATACTAATACAACGTTCAAAATTAAAATGGTGCCGTATACTTATATTGCGAATTTGAATGTGAACACCAATTTTTAGACTCCACAATCATGGTTTGCAACTCAGAAAATATTACCAGGTCATAAATTTTCAACCATTGTTCATTAGATTGAATAACATAAGCATAATATTATAAATATTTTATTCCAAGATTGTATTTTATAATTGTTTATATTGTTATATTATATATAAGGCCAATTTGCATAAAAAATTCACTTATTTTGGACTTTTGCAAAATCGGACCACCTTTTTCGTTTTTGCAGATTCGGTCCGGTTTTTCAGCAAACTGACCAAAATACCCTTATTACTTTTTCTCTTTCCTCTTTCTCTCTCCTCTTCGTTTATGTCGTTCTTTTTTTTTTTTCTCGCCGAAAAAAAAGAGGCGGATCGGACCGTCGCCTCCCTCCTCACCCTCCTTCTTCACCGTTGCCTCCCTCCTCACCCTCCTCTCCACCGCCCGCGACCCCTCCTCCTCTCCCCCGCCGCCGCCGCCGAGCCCACCCCCACCGTCGTCTCCGTCGCCGTCGCCGTCGCCGAGCCCACGTCCCGCCCCTTGCCGACCGCCTCGTCACCCTCCAATCGCCTCGTCACTCCCCTTGCTGAGCCCTCGTCACCCCCACCGTCGTCTCCGTCGCCGTCACCGTCGTCTCCGTTGCCGTCGCCAAGCCCACGCCCCATTAATGGTGTAATGGTGCACCATTGCACCATTACACCATTAATGGTGCACCATTACACCATTAATGGTGTAATGGTGTAATGGTGCACCATTACACTAATGGTGCACCATTGCACCATTACATCATTAATGGTGCACCATTACACCATTAATGGTGTAATGGTGCACCATTACACTATGAAGAAGAAGAAGAAGCAGCCGCAGCGCGCCCGCGTGCCCGCCCGCCGCCGCTGCGTGCACCGGCCCGCGTGCACCATTACACCATTACGAAGTCCGCGGACTCGCGGGTAGAGCTCCGCCGGGCGCAGCCGGCCGAGGGCCTCTAGCCGGGAGCAGCGCCCGCTCCGCGCGTGCTGGTTCACGTCGTCCAGGGCGCAATCGACCTCCGCCTCCACGAACCAGATCCCGTCGCCGGAGCACTCGACCATGGGCTCGCCGGGGACGCTCTCGATGATCCTCCCGGCGACGGGGAAGTAGGGGACGAGGGCGCGGGCGAAGCCCTCTCTGATGGCGGCGACCCTCTCTGATGGCGGCGACGGTGCCGCCGCTGCCGCCGCGGGAGAAGACCTGGATGAATTCGACGGAGACGCGCGGGTTGGCGGCGCGATAGATGGAGGAGAGGGGGAGGAGGAGCGTCGAGGTCGGGGTCGGCGACGCGGGGGGTACGAGGGTTGGAGAGGACTTAGTCACCACGGGACTCATGGCGATCGAAGCTTTTGGGGGTGTGGAAATGGAGATGGAGATGGAGATGGAGATGGAGATAATTTAATAGTAAATTTTTATTAATATTTAATTAATTTTGCGGAGCAGCAGGTCCTGGAGGTCGACGGGGGAGCGGGCGTCGACGCCGTGGGAGAGGATGGGGAGGAGGCGGAGGTGGATGGAGCGGGCGACCCAGCGGGACATGGCGTGGCGGAAGAAAAAAAAAAAAAAACGAGAAAACGAAGAGGAGAGAGAAAGAGGAAAGAGAAAAAGTAATAAGGGTATTTTGGTCAGTTTGTTGAAAAAACGGACCGAATCTGCAAAAACGAAAAAAGTGACCCAATTTTGCAAAAGCCCAAAATAAGTAGATTTTTTATGCAAAAAGGCCTATATATAACTAAAACTGTAGCTACAGTGTAGATTGTTAAAATATAAAAATAGGGCAATTCACCAATTTACTGATTAGATCACCGGTTCGAATAGATCAAACTAATTTTAAGCTAGTTACTTTAATGGGTTGAGCAAGCTGTTGGGCACTGGATTATAGTCTGACCAGATTGGCTGATTCGATCTGTATTTTCAAAGACATTATAAGCCAACATATCAACCTTTGGTGTGGTTAATTGCACATTGGCCCCTAACCTTTATCTTTTACAAATATCAGTCCTTGTTTGTGTTTTTTAATACTATCATTCAAATTCTCTTTAATTTCAATAGATAGGCCACATTAATTTCAATAACACCCTGTCAATTCATAGATCACGTTCATAATCAGGTAACTCCCAATCAATAACAGCACCAACTTCTTTAACATTTTAAAAGAATTTGGTGGTAAGTCTGGTTTGAAGTTAAAAATGATGGATGCTTAAAAAAAGGCAATAGGGTTTGTGCCGTCAATCGGGCTCAGGTGGCCTAGTTTATTATATCGATCGAGCTCATGAAGTCCCCAAATGGTTCATCCAACTATTTCAGTGTGGTTTCATTTTGTTATCAAGTGGACAAAAATTTGGTGGGCATTCGTGCCCAAACAATTTGTTTGGGCACGGATGCGGATGGACGCCGCGTGTGTACGGGCGCCCATCACCACCGCCCCTTTCCCCTTTCTTTCTCTCTTTCTAAAAAACGGAACCCACCATTTTTTTTTTTTCTTTCCGAGGGTGGCGATGGGCGCCCGTGCACACGCGCCCATCCGCATCCGTGCCCAAACAAATTGTTTGGGCACGGATGCCCACCAAATTTTTGTCCTTCTCAAGTAGCCCTTTCAGTTCTTAACTTCTTTCGATTCATACGATTCTCGCTTGGTTCAATCTAAATATTTCAAATGGAATATATTCACTTTCTGTACAATCATACTAGATTTGTGCTATGTGCTACCTTATCTAAAATTTAAAATATTTTTTGGTGCATCTGTAATCAATTTTGGCCAAAAAAATTATCCAATCATGCATACACGACAATAAACTATCAAAAAAAAATTAAAATTTATTTTTTCAAATATTATTACCATTTTTTTATCACATGTGAGTGCACAATTATTGTGATGTCTTTTCTATAGCCAACAAACAAAAATATCTGGGATAAATTGCACGTTAGGTCCTCAAACTATGAGAGGAGTGACGTTTTGGTCTTTAAATTTAAATTTATTGTAATTTCTAACTTGCACTTTTAGTATTATTCCAATCAAATCCTACAATCCAATTCAATTTGCTAAATTTGAGAAATTATTAATATAGAAATAATATAACATTTTAATTATTGCTGTATTATCAATTGTAATGTTGTTTTCGTCACTTTTTGCATCAATAATTTATCAATATTTATCTAACTAAATTAAATCGTGAGACTTGATTATAATAATTATAAAAATTCAAACTACAAATTTTTATAAATTAAAATTTGGCCAATTTGTACTAAAAATCCACAATTTTTGAGCTTTTGCAAAACTGAGCCGTCTTTTTCGATTTTGCAGATTCGGACCGAATTTTCGAAAAACTAACCAAAATATCCTTATTTCTTTCTCCCTCCACAAAGAGAGAGGCAGAGACGGAGGCGGTCCGCCTCCTCTCTGCTCCTTGCGCCCTCATCCGCGTTTGCACACCACTCGCCCTCCTCGCCTTCGACCCCACTAAGGCTGCGCTCGCCGCCACCCTTTGGGGCGCCTTTCCTTGCCTTCGCCTCATGTACCCTTGCCCGCGCACGCTCACCCCCCACCCTCCTCGCCTCCGACTCCATTGAGGCTGTGCCGTGATCGTCTTTTTTTCGGTTTGAACCTCCTTCATTGTCTCCATGGCCCTTCGCGACCCACCTCCACCTTCATCTCGACTGTAACAGGTTTTCACCAACCAAACCCACTTCTGGGAATCCGTCGTCCTTATCACCACCACCGACGACGAAAAGAAAGCGCTACTTGACGCCAAAGAAGCTTGCGGCAAAAGAAGGGACAACCCACCCACCCGTGCGTGGTTGTTGACGCGCTACCCGGTGCAACAATGCTTATACCAGGAGACATACGATGCCGGGAAAGGGCCGGGGGGGGGGGGGGAAGGGGGGCGGCAAGCACTAGTGTCCAGAGAACTGACGAGCGCCGGGCCGTCGGGCGAAAGTCGAGCAATGAAGTGGGGGGTCGCAACAGGTTTTACCACCAAACACCACTCTGGGAATCCCGTCGTCCTTAATCCACCACCCACCGGACTGGAAAAAAAGCGCTACTTGACCCAAGAAGCTCGCGCAAACAGAAGGGGCACGCACCACACCGCGGCTACCGCGTCGCAACAAAGTGATGTGGAAACCATCGGAGAGCATGACGATGCCGGGGAAAAGGCGGGGGGGGGGGCGGCAAAGCCACAGTGTTCCAGAGAGCAACTGAGGCGCGCAGCGGCCTCGGCGAGGTCGGAGGCAAGAAGGGTGGGGCTGCACAGGAGCATCTCTGGTGAAATACTTTTGTTTGCTTAAAACAAAAAAATCAACTAAAAATCAAAAACTAAAGAATAAGAAAGAAGAAGGAAGAAAAAAATGATATTGCAGTGTTAAGATAAAGTTACACTATTTTAGAAGAACGTTGCACTATTAAAGACATAAGTTGTACTCTTTGAAATGTAAATTGTATTTTTTAAGATGAAAGTTATACTCCTTAAAAGAAAAACAAAAGTTGCACTCTTTGGGAGGAGTATCAAAGAGTATAATTTTATCTTCTTCTTCCTTCTTCTCTAGTTCTTCTTCTTTATTCTCTACTTTTGATTTTTTGTTAATTTTTTTATTTTAAGCAAATAAAAGTGTTTGACCAGAAATATTCCCATGCACCCGCCCTTCTCGCTGAGGCTGCGCTCGCCGCTGCCCTCTGGGACGCCGCACTGGCCGCCGCTCAGCCTTCTTCTCCGGCATTGTCGCGCTCTCCTCCATCTCCACCTCGCTTGTCGCCGGCCTCGAGTGGGCGTGGTGGGTCGCGTGCCTCCTCCCTCTCCCGCAAGCTTCTTGACCCCGAGAAGTGCTTCCTTTTCGTTATCAGCGGCGGTGATGAGGACGACGGGTTTTCAGAAGCGGGTTTGGTGGGTGAAAAATCTGTTGGAGTGGAGATGGAGGCGGAGGTGGGTTGCGAAAGGCCGCGGAGGCAGTGGAGAAGGTTTGGAGATAATAAAAAAAAATGATCGCGGCGCAGCCTTGGTGAGATCGGAGGCGAAGAGGGTAGAGGGTGAGCGAGCGTGGGAGAGGGCTCATGAGGCGAAGGCGGGAAAGGGCGCCTCAAAGGGTGGCGGCGAGCGCAGCCTTGGTGGGGTCCGAGGCTAAGAGGGCGGGTGGTGTGCGGACGCGGGCAAGAGCGCAGGGGGCAGAAGGGAGACGGGCCGACTCTGCCTCCACCAATCTCTTTGTAGAGGGAAAAAAAAATGAGAGAAAAAAAGAAAAGAGAGAAAGGAATAAGAATATTTTGGTCAATTTTTTAAAAATTCGGAGCTTATCTGTAAAATCGAAAAAGACAATCTAGTTTTGTAAAAACTTAAAACTTGTAGATTTTTTATACAAACTGGCCTTAAAATTTAAGGACAAAAATAACGCCCATCCCATAGTTTGCGGACTAAACAAGCAATTTATCCAAAATATCTACACTAACAATTTTGGGAATCTTCCTCTGTATACTCGAGAGTCAAAAAAAAAACCGCGACGCTGACTCGTGGGACCCACATTATTTGAATCCATATGATTTGTACGGAGTTTTTCCCGGGTTTTGAGTCCACGATCACGTGTATTTAGGGATGTAAATGGATATGGATATCCGAATTTTATCCGAATCCAAACCCGAACGAAGCGGATTTTACCTGATGTAAATGGATATGGATTCGGATATGGATATATATATAAAAAAAATCTGACGGATTCAAGTTCGGATATGAATATTTTTAAAAAACCCGAACCCGAACCCGAACCCGAATCCGAACCCGACCCGAACCCGAACAAATTTAATATGATATAATATATAGAAAAAAATTCAAGCTATTAGATCTGAATGTAAAAGCCGTTAGATCAAAATCTAACGGCTAATATTCCATCAACTTTTAACTTTCCCTCTTCCTAACCCTAATTCCTCTTTCCTTTTTCCTTTCACACTTCACGCACACAGCCACCCTTCCTGTCTACGCAACAGCGCCCGAACTCGAAGAGCCCCCCGGCAACGCCTCCTCCAACTTCGTTGTTCGCACACTACCGGCAGCGCCTTCTCCAACTTCGCCGTTCGCACACTCCCGGCAGCGCCTCCTCCAACTTCACCGTTCGTACACTGCCGGCAGCGCATTCTTTGTTGTTCTCATATCCCCATGGGACTCTGGCAGCGGCGCTTTGAGCAGATTCGTTCTTCGTCTTCCATTGATCTTCATCTTCTTCTTTTTTTTTTCCCCCTTTTTCTTATGATTTTTTTGAGCAGAATGTGAGGGATTTTCTTTATCGTATCGAGTTCAGGATTTTGAGTTCGGGTTCGGGTTTTGGATTTTTGCTCGGGTTCGGATTTGGATATGGAGTTTTAAAATTCATCGGGTTCGGTTTCGGGTTCGGATTTGATAGTCGGGTTCGGTTCGGGTTTTAAAAAACTCGCCCCGAATCCGACCCGTTGACATCCCCAATCTCTTCGTAGAGGAAAAAAAAAATAAGAGAAAAAAAGAAAAGAGAAAAAGAATAAAGATATTTTGGTCATTTTTTTAAAATTCGAAACTTTTCTGTAAAATTGAAAAAAACGATCTAGTTTTGTAAAAACTTAAAATCTGTAGATTTTTTTATACAAATTGGCCTTAAAATTTAAGGACAAAAATAACGCCCATCCCATAGTTTGCAGATTAGACAAGCAATTTATTCAAAATATCTACACCGACAATTTTGGGAATCTTTCTCTGTATACTCGAGAGCAAAAAAAAAAAAAAAAAAAAAAAAAACAAAAACAAAACAAAACGTGACACTGACTCGTTGGATACATTATTTGAATCCGTATGATTTGTACGGAGTTTTTCCCGAGTTTTGAGTCCACGTGTATTTGATCGGTTCTCTCGCTCCGGAAAAAGAAAAAAAACGTGACAAAAAAGGAAAGCTCACCCAACACTTAAAAGAAAGGGTTAAATGCATACAACTCTCTGCAAATATAATAAATTATAAATATACTTTTATAAATTTAATTTTTATATATTATTTTTGTAAAAGTTTTAATATTTTCAAATATATCCCTCTGATTTTTTACCATTATAGAAATGTTTATATTTTAAATAAAATGTTATTTTTCTCATTACAAATATGTTCCTCTAAAAACTACAACAGTATAATATAAGAGGAGTAAAAATATCAAGTTATCTCATAAACTAATCAAAAGGTTAAGCATTTAACCTATAGTTAACCAAAATTTTCTAACAAATTCTAACGGTAGGGATATATTTGAAAATATTAGCACTTTTGTAGGAATAACATATGAAAATTGAACTTTATAGAAATATATTTATAATTTACTATGTTTGTAGGAATCTGTATAAAATTAACCCAAAAAAAGTATGCAAAAACACACAATCCGTCTTAACTATGAATTACTTTAAATCAACTATTCAATTGTTTGAGATTTTGATATTACTATACAATCTTTCAATTTGTTTAGTTTCAGTCGGCGACACTTTGACTGTAAAATCAAAACTAATAATTTATTTTAGAAAAAATAAAATTGTGAGAATTGCATCAAATACATATATACTAGCTAAATCTGTGAATATAAACAACGAATTCAAATTATAATATTAGAGTAATGTTGACTAACACAAATCAAATAATTTGAAAGGTTGGATAGTTAACTAAAAATAGTCCGTATTTTCAATAAGTATCATATATTTTTATTTTATTATTAATAATATATATTTATGATTTTTATTATTAAAATATTAAAAACTATAACAAAATTATTTAGGAATATTTTGGGTACATCAACTCTAATTTAAGAGAGATTGATCTTCACCAAAAGATTAAAAATTTTTTTGCTCGTGTGGTCCACCATTTTTATTATAGATTAATTTTTATGCCATCCATTGAATTGAGCCCATTTTAGTTGAAATCCAAAATGAAAATAATAAGGACAATATAGGCATATTAGAAAGAAAAAGAAAAAAATTAAACAAAAATGATGTGACAAAGAGAGAATGACGACTCTTGAACGAAGAAGGTGTATCAGTAGCATTGCTCCGATCATAACTAGAGAAAAAGAAAGTGTAAAAAATTGTACAGAGAACCATTCAAATATAGGCATTTTGGAACTGGCCCCTCAACTTTAATTTTTTTGATTCAACTCTTTTTGATTCTGTTTTTTTTATTTGAAATATTCTACTCATTTAAGTTAATAATTTTGTTAAATTTAATGGCTTAATTAATTACCTTTTACCACTGAGATAATCTAGCTTGCTATAAATTAATTAAAATTGTCGAATTTGAAAAAGTTAACAAAAAAAGGTTGATAAAATTTTTAATTTTTTAATTAAAATTATAAAATTCCTAAAATGCAAAAAGGTTGGATTTGCCAATCTAAAAAAAAAATAAAGTTAGAGGTGCATTTGGTGTATAAGTCCATCTAGGGATGTCAACGGATAGGGATACCCAAAATTTTATCCAAACCCAAACACGAATGAAACGAATATATCCGATGCTAAATGGATATGGATCTGGATATGAATATCAAAAATAAAAACCTGACGGATATGAATTCGGATATGGATTTTGACTATACCCGACCTGAACCCGAACCCCACCCGAACACGAATTTATTTTGTATTTTATATATATATATATATATATATATATATATATATATATATATATAATTGAGCTCCTATGCTTTTAAAAGTACCAAGTTATTGATACTTGTAGATTTTTAGCCATTGGATTAAGAGATATACGGTTTGGATGATGTGGGCCCCTTAGGGTTGAGTGGGTGGTTGGTTGAATAGTATAATCTAATAGTTGAAAATGATCCGAGGAGTAGATCTAACGGTAAAAAACTTACAAGCACCAAGTGCTTGGTGCTTTTACAAGCACCATAGCTAGATTCCCCCCCCCTCTCTCTCTCTCTCTCTATATATATATATATATATATATATAGCTAGGCTCTTATGCTTTCGAAAGTACATAGAACTCCGTGCTTTTAAGTTGTTTTCAATGATGGGACGTCTGATTCGGCGATCGGTTCCGTCAAACATGATCTACGCTATTGGAACTATCTAGAAACCAAATTTCATAATTTTTTGACTTCGTTTGCCTTGTGAACAAGTAGCCTCAAAATGAACGGCTGAAAGTAAAAATTTCATAAAAAACAGTGATAAATGACTCAAATTTCAAATCTGAAGTATTGTTTTTACTCTTGATGTTAAGTAGAATTTTCTATTAAAGTTTCATGTAATTTGGATACTTCTACACCATTGAACTTAAAAACGTGCCACATCGGCCGTTAAAATAATCATTTTTGAGACCCTATGATCGCTTGGTAAATGATGTCGAAAAATTATAAAATTTGGTTTCTAGATAGTTCCAATAACATAGATTATGCCTAACGGAGCTGATCGTCGAATTGGATGTCCTATTATCAAAAACAACTTACAAGTACGGAGGCTTCCGTACTTTCGAAAGCACAGGAGACGTACTCTCTCTCTCTCTCTCTCTCTCTCTCTATATATATATATATATATAGAGTTGACCTGGAATACTATCGGTAGCAAACGGGCTCCGTTGCCACTCATTTATTTTCGATGATGGAGCCACCAAATCGACGATCGGCACCGTTGAAAATGATCTATACCACTTGAAGTATCTAGAAATCAAATTTCATACTTTTCCGATATTGTTTTCTTGTCCATCAAGTGGGCATAAAAATGAATGGCTGAAAATGAATATCCTCTAAAAAGTGATGATAGAAATTTTGTAATCATGATCGAGAATATAGGTCTTATTCTAAATAGTTTAAAGAATTTTCTAATCAAAATTCAATTGATTTGGATAGCTTTACACCGTTAAACGAGAAAGCCCCTCATATCAACCATTAAAATTATTAATTTTGAAACCCTTTAATCATTAGGTAAATGAAGTCGAAAAGATTTGGAATTTAATTTCTAAATACTTCAAATGATATAGATCATGTTCAACGGTGCCGATCGTCGATTTGAAAGCTCCATCATCGAAAACAAATGGGTGGCAACGGAGCCCGTTTGCTA
>NC_033621.1:4127720-4135610 GCF_001540865.1 Ananas comosus
AGAGAGAGAGAGAGAGAGAGAGAGTTAAGCTAGAATACTATCGATAGCAAACAGGCTTCGTTGCCACCCATTTATTTTCGATGATCGAACCTCCAAATCGACGATCTGTACCGTTGAACATGATCTATACCACTTGAAGTGTTTAGAAATCAAATTTCAAGTCTTTTCAACATCATTTGCCTAATGATCAACGAATTTTAAAATTTGTAATTTTAATGGTCGATATGAGGCGTTTTCTTGTTTAACGGTGTAAAGATATCCAAATCAATTGAATTTTTGTTAGAAAATTCTTTAAACTATTTAAAACAAGATCTATACCATTGATATTGAATACAAGACTTCTATCATTATTTTTTAAAGAATATTTATTTTCGGCCGTTCATTTTTGCGTCCACTCGATGGATAAGAGAACAATATCGAAAATGTATGAAATTTGATTCCTAAACACTTCAAGTGGTAAAGATCATGTTCAACGGTGCCGATCGTCGATTTAAAGGCTCTATCATCGAAAATAAATGGGTGGCAACGGAGCCTGTTTGCTACCGATAGTATTCTAGCTCAACTCTCTCTCTCTCTCTCTCTCTCTCTCTCTCTCTCTCTCTATATATATATATATATATATATATATATATATTTGATGTTATATTTGAATTTGTATTTTAAAAATTTAGATTTAATATAATATATTTTGAAATATGTTTCGGGTTCAAATTTTCGGGTTCGGGTTTCAGATTTTTTATCGGGTTCGGGTTTGGATATGGATTTTTAAAATCCGTCGGGTTCGGGTTCGAGTTCGGGTCTTGGGTTTGGATTCGGGTTCGGGTTCGGGTTTGGGCCTCGGGTTTGGAGTCGGGTTCGAGTTTGAGTTTTTGAAAATCCACCCGAATCCGACCTGTTCACGTCTCTAAGTCCATCCCATATTTTTCATCACTAAGTTATATTACAGAAGATTTATTAGATGTGTTCTGATGGTGAACCATTGGTTGGATATTTGTCGGGCTTCGACTTGTTTGATTTCTAAGATTATTTTAATGTTTAGATAATAATTTTTTTGAAATTTACAATTTTTTTATAGGTAAATTCTCTACATATTATAATTTGAATGTACTAATTAGATATTTATTTTAAAATATAAATCATTTATAAATGGGCCAGTGTAAATTCTCAACCTTTTTGTTGTAAATAAATAGACGAGGAAAGAATAAAGGGAAAATTTCCTGTGTACCCCTCTAAAAGCACGTATTTAAAAGAAGGGTTATTTGCATACACGTTTCTGTAAATATAGTGAATTGCGAAAATATTCCTGCAAAACGAAAACTCCATAAGTTGTCCCTACAAAAGTCCTAAGTTATGCAGATATATCCCTACTGTCCAGATCTGTTAGAAAATTTTCGTTAACCATAGTTAAAATATTTAACCATGGTTAATTATAGTGTGAATTGACGTATTTACCTTTCTTCCTCTTCCTCCTATTCCTCTTCCTTCTTCTTCGTCACCGTCGAGGAGATGCGGCGGCGACGGTGGCGAACCCTCTTCCTTTTTCTCTTCCCTCTTCCTCTTTTCCCTTCTTCTTCCTTCTTCCTCTTCCTCTTCCCTCTTCTTCGTCGCCGGCGAGGGAGAAGAACCTCGTCAGGGTCGGCCTCGGAAAGACGAGCGAGTTTCTGGACGAAAAGCTCGAGGGCGTTGTTGTCGTCGAGGGCAGCAACGAGGGCGTGCGCGAGGTCGTCGTGGTCGCCGAGGACGTCGGCGTCGGTGAAGTCGGTGAGGAGGGAGACGACGTCAACGGCGATGTCGGCGATGTCGTGGCCGAGGAGGCCGACGAGGGAGGGGACGGCATTGAGGGGGACGAGCTCCGGGTAGAGCTCCGGTGCCCCGGCGTTCTTCCCTCTTCTTCGTCGCCGGCGAACCCGACCCCGCGCCGCCGCCGCCATCGTCCACTTCGACGGTCCGAAGAGGAAGAGAAAGAGAAGGGAAGAGGAAAACTTTTGGAGGGATATATTTGTGAGGGTAAAATGGTCATTTCATGAATCCACTGTTAAAAAATAAACAGATCACTAACGGATGTTAACCGGAGGGACATATCTGCATAACTTAGGACTTTTGCAGGGACAACTTATGGAGTTTCCGTTTTGCAGGGATATTTTCGCAATTCACTATGTTTGCAGGACGTGTATGCAAATAACCCTTAAAAGAATGCCCCTATAAAATTTGAAATATCTTAAATGCTCCTCTAAATATAGAAAACTTTCAAAAATATCCTTCAAAATACATTTTTGTTAAAATTCACAGTAACGGCAACCAAAATACCCATTTTACTCTGTAAGGACTGAGAATTTGGCAGTGTAGCTAAATTCTCTGTTGACGATGTTTATGTGTGTAATTTAATTACATAAGCACTCGTCAAGTTTCAAGAAAAAACGAGTTACAATGAAGAAGTTACGCGACCTTTACTAATCACTTAAAGTGAATAGTAACTCCGATTTTCCGGAAAGACCAATTAGTGGAGATGGCTTCTGGTGCGTATTGGGCTCCGTTCTTAGTGATTCAATAGCTCCCCTCGGTCCCAGAGGAGGCCCGCACCTTTCCCCTGGCCGGTTCGACCATCGTCGTGGCCGGAGATTGGAGAGGACCCGGATCTGAGCCGTGCGGACTCAGGTTGCGCCGCCGCCTCCAGCCGCCGGCCGGTGCAAGCCCCGGCCTCCCCTAGGCGGCCAGACCTGACTGCCGCCACTTCCTGTTCGGATATCTGTCTCGGTGACCCGAGGCTGTTTCGATGCCTCCGGAGGTGAGCACGGTGATCGTCGGTCAGTGCTGATCACAGTGCTCACCTCATTTAGGGTCAACGAGCCCCGGATGAGTGAATTAGAAGTATTTTAAGTTCAACGCGCAGGGTTCGCTGAACTTTGGGTAGCTCCCGCGTCTCCCACAGTGGACGGTTGTGCTCTAAATGGTGAGCATGGCCTCCGGCACGTCGAGACATGTCAGTACATGTCTCGGCCAACCTCGAAAGACCTCGATTTGCGATGTCGAGCCAAAAAACTTCATAAATCACATAAAATAATGTGATTTTACGTATTAGTGGGGACTTTTGTGCAATTGTACACTTCGCGGGTGCTGTGGGCAATACCAGTGGGCTACAAGTGACCTTTGGACTGATTGTCCAAGGTCTGATGCCTTTCGTGGAAATTGATTATCGAATTCGGTGCATTTTTCGGCTAAATTTGCCAGTAAAATGCGGTTTCGGTTCAGATTGCATTTGACGGTGTTAGAATGCCCTGAGCTTTGTCGCTGAGCCTTGTTGGCTGGTCACAATAGTCATCTCGAGAGCTCGGAGGAGACGGGTGAGCGACGGTGGGTTCCGGTGTCGAAGTTGACACTTCCGGGAATCCGGATCCGAACGATTATCCGACGATAATTGTTTGGATGTGTGATCTTGTGTTTGCTGCTAAGATATCCAAAACAATGTGTTTTGTGGCAGCAGGTGACTCGTGGGCCAGTAGGTGAGTCTCGGGACACTTCGTGGGTCCCTGCGAAGTCCCGGTGCGATTTTTGGGACTTTTGACGAGTTATAGTAATCGGTTTTGAGAAACCGATCCCCGTGGGTTTATTTTTGGGGTTGTGGATTTAGTGTTCCTTGCTTGTGGGTTAGATACTATAACCCGGTGGACCCTCCGTAGGTCTAGTTGACGATTATCCACAGCTGGGAGACATAGGCGTTTCTTCAGGTGGGTACTTCGACCCGGTGTTGGTCTAGTGGTGCAGGCTCGGTGATATTTCTTCTACTTTATCTCTCTTATTATAGTTGTTTACTATTGTTGAGCATGACACCATGTGAATCTTTATATATTGCTTTATTTAGTCTTTTTCTATACTCGCTATCATGATTTAGAAGTAGAGCGGACATAGTTTGCATCTCGTCCATTGTGACACTCTTGTGACCTAGTCAGTCGGTTTCATGACTCCTGTCGTTTGATGACCTATGAGGTCGGTGTACGCTGAGGGGTAGGATTGTCGGCTAGTGGCTGACGGCTAGTTCTGAATTATATTGATACATGATGTGACATTCTTGCGACCTATTGATCGGTTCTTGCGCATACATTTTAGTTGACATTGAGTGATCAGTACTTGCATACCTTTGGGAGGATGTTCAGTTGTTCCATCCTAGTTGACTTGAGTGGTCGGTACTTGTGTTTCCTTAGGTTCGATGACCTATTAGTCGGTGTGCCCCGAGGGGCGGTGATTGTCGGCTATTAGCCGACGGTTGGCTATTGATCATATCCGCATCGATCGGCATAGCTCGAGTGCATTTCACGTACACCAACGGGTTGATCCCCCGCAGGAGGGTGTTCTTTTTCCGAAAAGTGGTCGTACATCCGACCCGTGAGCCCAGTGGTGTTCTCTTTTGCCTGAGGTCCTTAGACAGACACGACGGTTTAGATTGGGTATATTTGGACTGCTTGTACCGTTGACGCATATGACTATAGTAGTTGTTGTTACATGCATACCTACAGTCCTTTCTTTACGCTTGTCTTGTTACTATAGTTTTGACATCCATGTATGCATTCGGTTTTACTTTACAGTAACGGTAGTTATATGTCTATTACTGTTCTCCTTCATTTCAGTTTTATTGCTATTGTATTTGTGATATCTGCTCATAACTTTCATTATCTCTTCCTGTACCGGTGAGTACTCCACGCCTTCGTCAGCTTGCGGTACCCACTGGGAGGGGAGACATTTGTACATGTTCTCACCCCCCACCATTTTTTCAAGTATTGTTGGCGGTCGATAGAGTTTCTGGTCCGGTGACATTAGGTCTATTTTCTATCCTTGCTTATTCATAATAAATAATTTAGACACTTTATGGTTCAGTGGTTTCACTTAAATAAATGTTTATGGCTTTGTGAAGTTAATTAAAGCACTCGTGGTTTTCATGTAAAATATTGAAAATGGTTTTCTACCCCCTGTGGTAGCATTTTAAAGGAAAAGGTTTTTGTGTGGAAAACGATTTTTAAAAGAGTTTTCTAGTTTTCATAATTCTTAGTATTTCAAAATAAGTTTCCGGGTGGAAAACGTTTTAAACTAATAGATATGGATTTATGAAGAAAACATTGCAATCTTGTGATTGAATAAATGTGAATGAATTTATGTGATGTGATGAATTGTATATGGTTGTTTATATACTATGGTTGTATCTTGTACTTGTGCGACGCCATACAAATACAATAGAGACTCTGTCCGTGTGAATAGTGGAATTTTCTATATTTGTGGTGGATCTGATATACTCTGTGGTCAAGGTTTTTTTTTTTTTTTTTTTTTTTAAATTTGGGCACTTCCGCATCGATTTTAAATCCAGAAAGGGACCACGGGACGTAACATACACTTTTTATAATTGCCTTTCTAAATGTTTGAACTATTACTAATGAAAGGTTAATTTCATTCATACCCCTCTATACGTCCAAAATATCATAAATATCCTTAATAATTTAATTATATCACAAATATCCTTACAAATACTTACTATCTTATAAATATATCCTCGTCGTTAACTTCTGTCTCTCTATCAAACATCTATTTTAGATAGGTTATCATGAATTAGTGAAATGGTTATTTTATCCTGAATTTTTTAAAATTTTTTGAAAGAGCACTTTAATGTGATGAAATGTACAATAAATAAACTTTCAAAACTGTCCCTGACTAGTAATTAGTTTAGATAAAGATATAATGTGAAATATTGAATAAAATAGAAATATTATTCTTTTAAGCAGTGTTTGGATTGGGTACAAGATGGGGGATAAGGAGGTTATCCCCCCTCTTGTACCCAAACAGGATTTTTGGTAGGTGGGAACAAGTGTTCCCACCCTATACCCGAGTATAGGGTGGGAACAAGTGTTCCCACCCAGGGGTGGAACAACTTGTTCCACCCCCGGTACAAGAGAGAGAGAGAGAGAAGAGAGAGAGAGAGAGAGAGAGAGAGAGATTTAATTTAAATTTAAATTTCTAAAATTTATAATTTATAATTTTAAAATTTAAATTTATAATTTTAAATTATAAATTTTAAAGTTTATATTTTAAATTTGATATTTTAAATATGATATTTTTAGTTTTCAAATTTTAAATTTGATATTTTTATCTTTCAAATTTAAATTTGGTCTTAAATTTAAAATTAGATATTTAAAATTAAAATTTTGAAAATTAAAATTTTAAATCTAATTTCAAAATTTATAATTTAAAAGTTAAAATTTTCAATTTACAATTTTCAGTTTAAAAATTTAAANTTTTAATTTTCAATTTAAAATTATAAGTGTAAAATTTAAAAATTTAAATTCAATTATAGGGATAATATAATTATTTTTTATTTATAACTACCAACTATTTCACCTTATACTCACATTTTCATCCAAACATAATTTTTCTAGTTCCAGCTTATACTCACATTTTCATCCAAACAAAAAAATATCCTTATTTCTACGAAAATCCATACTTATACCTATCCCCAGTATAACTAGTTCTTGCTTATACCCGAACCAAACGAAGCCTTAGAATATATAATTCTTATAGAAATCAATGTGAAAATATAATTAAATAACTTTTAAATTTAAACTTTTAAATTTATGGGATATTTACTAAAGTTAAAATTATTACTAATAATTGGAACATTTAAAAGGACAATTATGAAAGAGGTAAAATTTGTACTTTGGCTGTTGTTACTGTAGATTTTAACAAAAATGTGTTTTGAAGGGTATTTTGAAAGTTTTTCTATATTTAGAGGGGCATTTAAGATATTTTAATTTTTATAGGGGCATCCATGTAAATATGCACTTTAGAGGGGCACATAGGAAATTGTCCCAAGAATAAAGTGCCAAAGCACTGCCCAAAAATATGATGAAATAGGTTGAAGCTAGGGGTGAAAGTGCTTAGGATAAACTCCGATCGAATCCGGATTCGATCAGATGCGAATAAGATCAATGTCAAAATTATGCATATGGTCGAATTCGAATTCAGATTTAGATGTTATTATTTATTTACAATAATTTTGAACTCGGATTAGATGTGGATATTCAAAATTTAACATATGCTATCAATTTATATATTGTGGAGAAATAAAAGAGTGGATGGTCTAGCTTAGATGGTAAAGAGTATTCTCATTTGCAAGAGGTGTGGAATTCAATTCCCCACAATTGATTGTTTTTTATCGAGAGAGATGAGGGAGACATTAATATATAGAGAGAGAGACAGAGTCCGGCTACTATGCTATTATAATAATATCAAGTTTTCTATCATTAGATTTACACTTTGATCATTTATATCCGTTAGATTATACTATTCAACCAACCACCTACTTAACTCTTTAATATTAAAAGATACCACTATCATCTTAACCGCACGTCCTTTCATCCAACGTCCGAAAACTCAATAGCACCAAGCGTTTAGTACTATCTATAGTATAGTAGCATATATATATATATAGAGTGAGGCTACTATGCTATCGGAAGCACGGAGTCTTTCGTGCTTCCAACTCGTTTTCGATATTGCGATTTTTGAATCATAGATCGCCTCCGTTAAACTTGATCTAGAATATTTGAAGTACCTAGAAAATAAATTTTATGATTTTACGATATCATTTGCCTAGTGAACGAAGGGGCTCAAAATCAACGGCTGAAAATAAAAATCTTACAAAATATAATAATATGACATTAAAATTTTAAATCAAAGATATTGATCTTGTTTTATATAGTATAAAGAATTTTCTATCAAAATTTCACGTGATTTGGATATTTCTACACCGTTAAACTTGCAAACGGCTCACTACGGCCATTGAAATTTATTGATTTTGAGCCCATTCGATTACTAGGCAAATGATATCGAAAAATAATAAAATTTATTTTCTAG
>NC_033621.1:4135750-4175023 GCF_001540865.1 Ananas comosus
CGCAACTCTGTTTTTAAAAGGTTTTTAAAATCGGCCCCGGGGCGTGACTATGTATATGTATATATATGTATATGTATATATATATATATGTATATGTATATATATATATATATATGTATATATATATATATATGTATATATATATATATATATGTAGAGAGAGAGAGAGAGAGAGAGAGAGAGAGAGTCCAGCTACTATACTCTTATGAGTACGATCGCTTTCGTACTCATAAGTTGTTTTCGATGATAGAGCTTCCAAATTGACGATCCATACCGTTAAACATTATTTAGAGCATTTAAAATTCTAGAAATCAAATTTTAAGATTTTTCGATATCATTTACCTTACGATCAAAATCTCACAAAGTTGAAAATTTTTAACAGCCGGTATGGGATACTTGCTAGTTTAACGGTCTAAAAGAATCAGAATAGGTTAAAGTTTTGATAGAAAATTCTATTCACTACCTAGATAAAGATCAATAACTCCGATCGTAAATTGAAGGATCAGATCGTCCATTTTTAGGATGTCGTTCGATTTTGACCATTCATTTAATACCCGCTTGATGGACTTTATAATAATTTCGAAAAATTACAAAATTTATTTTCTAGAAGTTTCAAATACCCTAGATCATGTTTAACGATGTGGATCGTCAATTCGAAAGCCCCAACATAAAAAACAACTTATGAGTACAAAGGGCTCTATACTCATAAAAATATAGTAGCCCTACTATATATATATATATATATATATATATATATATATATAGAGAGAGAGAGAGAGAGAGAGAGAGAGAGAGAGAGAGAGAGAGAGAGTGCGTCTAGTATGCTTCTGAAAGCACGGAGCACTCCGTGTTTCCAAGTTGTTTTCGATGTTGGGACTTTCGAATCGATGATCAGCTCGTTAGACTTGATCTACAGTATTTTAAGTATCTAGAATATAAATTTTGCGATTTTTTGCTATCATTTGCCTAGTGATCCAAATGGCTCAAAATCAACGACTGAAAATAAAAATCTTACAAAATATGATGATATGACATTAAAATTTTGGATCAAAAATATTGATCTTGTTTTATATAATATAAAGAATTTTCCACCAAAATTTCACGTGATTTGGATATTTCTACACCGTTAAACTTGCAAACGGCTCACGAGGTCATTAAAATTATTGATTTTGAGCTCCTTCGATCGCTAGGCAAATGATATCGAAAAATCACAAAATTTATTTTCTAGGTACTTCAAATACTCTAGATCAAGTTTAACGGAGCCGATCATCGATTCGAAAGTCCCAACATTAAAAACGACTTCGAAGCACGGAAGGCTCCGTGCTTCCAGAAGCATACCAACTCACTATATATATATATATATATATATATATATATATATATATATATATATAGAGTTGAGCTATGATACTTTTACAAGTATCACCATCATGGTGCTATTAGGTTTTAAGCCATTGGATCTACTTTTTGTGGATGAGAGTGACACTCAGTGATGGGGCGTAGGGGCTCAAACCCAAGTTTAGCGGATGTAACGGGATGAGCGTTTACTTCTTTATCATGTGGATCAGGACAGATGCAATCATGTAGCGCTTCCAACACCTACCCAAGAGGGTCAGGACGGCGTAATGTATGAACTCTCAGACATCTCAACTTGGATCTTGGGATTTGATTCACAGAACCTCTAATAGAAATAAAGGTTTATCCGTCGTACAGCTCCTTGTGTTTCTTGTTATGAGCTATGATAGTGTGGTGAGGATAGCGGATAGAGTATCGTCTGCTTTCCTGGCGTACATCACTTGCTCCTTCTTCGTACCCTAAAGAACTTAGGGGGCGATCGGGGTCCACCGTCAACTCTGAACGGCAGTGACCGATGTTGTTAGCCTCTAAGCAGTCGGCCCGAGAACATTACGGTACCACTGCTGACGATACGGGCCATGCTTCAAAAATTTTCCACTCTGACCAAAAGTCCAAGGCCTTCTACGAAGCGCCAGTTTTCCTATGGTTTTGGCACACGTAAGCACAGGTTTGTCGGCTTCAGCACAACTGTATCTCGTGCACGTCCGTGGGGATCACATCGAGGGTACCTGCTCCCGTAAGAAACTTGCCGCAGTAAGTACAATTTGGACTGTTCTCTGACGCTCCGCTAAGGATTAGGGCGTACAATCACTACCAGACTGTTGATGGCTTGTAACTGGGTCGTAGAAAGGGGTTCCCAAATCCTACGTGTGGCAAGGGGTGTGTTTATATGTTTCTAATTCGTTTTCTGCTCTCTCGAAGTTCCAACATAGGTATGTATACTATTAGTTTTGATAATTATATATAAACGCACTCGAATGTCACTTCGGAGTAATTTTCAGACTCGATTACTCCACAATCTTAGAATCATTCAAGAATTTTTTGAGTCCAAAGCTTTAGATTAGTCATCCATAAGAATTATTGAATTTAGGAATGCGAATCATGTCGAGACTTATGTGTTATATTTAGTTGTTTTTTTATTTTCCTATATATAGAAGACTCGATCCCTGATTGTTACTTGTTTGGTGCAGTCATGTTCTTCCTACCCAGTCGCAGTTCCTTAAATACTACGGTCCTCTTTACTACTGTGTCAGCACTAGTAAAGTGCTATGCCTCTTATCACGGGGCTTGTGCCGAAGCTACTCGCATATCCGCTGCGTTATATGATTGGACCCAAAAAGGCAGGAGAAAATTGTTCTTTGTATACGGCGGAGATTCTTGTCGGCGTGCCGGGGAACGTGCTGAAATCCCGCGTTGGCAGATCTGGACTACTAAGATTTAACTTCTCGAAAAGGTTTCACGCCGTCAAACATAAATTTGGCGCCCCCGCCAATTCTATAGGCTGGCTAAGGAAACTTTGGACCGCTGATAATCGCGTGGAAACTCCCAAATAAAACGCACAAGAATCCTCGTGCCCTAATTTACACTTGAGGGCTTCAACGCCAAACCAATTACTACCAGAAATCTCAGAAATTCAGTTCAGGCCCTGTGACTATAGATGGTGTTTTTAATATGTAGTCCATGACACGGGTGATATAATTATATATGTTGCGACTTTTGAGGCATTTGTGCCAAAGCTTCTGACCTCACACAGATCTAAATTGACCACAATTACGTATGATTATCGAGTGGATGTTCTCTTCATGAGTAAAATCAAATTCACATTCATCGTTCTTAACCCAAAATCAAGATTTGAAATTTAATGCTTATCATAATCAGAATCCATTCCTGAACCTAACAGCCACTAGGCTTAGGTTACAATCGTGAAAGTATTTGAGTTTACTCGATGCGACCACCAACTTTTAAATCCCCAAATTTCTTCTAAGCACGCATTCAGCTAGGAACACGATCTATGTGCTACCATGTATTCGTCATGCTAATCACACGTCGTAATTTCAACGACACATTTATGTTAGAACGATGCACAACAACGAAACTAATCATAGCTCCTTTCAAGATATATGTTGACAATCATAAGATTAACAAATAGATTAAAATTCAGAGGTTTGGACTCTAATCAAATTTCACAGCTTTAATTGGCAACAATCTCAATATACACTCTTTACTCTAGAGCGGTCTTAAACAAAAACGTAACTGAAGTACTGTTTGAAAGATATATTAATTTGAATACCCTCTAGCGCTCTTAAAATATTATTCCAAAAAGTGATAATGTGAACTAATCTCTAATAGCAAATATAATTAGAATTTAGTTGATATTTCACTCATTGTGAACAAATGAAATGAATTTGACTTAACAATACACTCTAGATTTAATTTAAATATAAATACTTCCTGCAACTCTAATCACTAATCACAAGGAACCTTGGATAAATTTTGATGCGACTATGTGTTATAAGTTCTCGACACCTGGGTGAAAAAACACCTCAAATGAAACATGTGAAGTGTGGACCTCTTAACTGTACATACCCACTAGTACAGTTTTCAATTCCTGTCAAGATTGAACAAACTATTTTGATACCTCAGAGTCCTAATTATTATAATAATTGGAGTTGTTATATAGATTCAACTCACTTTTACCTGGATCATTCGCGTGACAACGGAATCAATGTCCGTGGCAGAGATAATTAAGATCTAACATTATCTAGCACGCATAGGGCTTAATGGTACACGTGTGACTTTTGAGATTATTAAATTGGAAGTTCTAAATTTAAAGACACAGTAACTCGGTTAGCTGAGATACTCCTATAGACAGACAATACCATGTGTAGTATCTTGACGAGCCACGTCGTCAACCTATAGAGTTATCAGAATGCAAAACTCCTGAGCGATGGCGAATATAGGTTACATCACGATATATTCTAAATGTTCAATCTAATAAAATGCACAACTTCTTAATTACGCTTGAATTAGAGTAAGAGATTTTAATTCTGGAAATCTCTAAAATCCGTCATTTCACAAACCACAACAGAGCTCGTACTTACACTATTACATGGAAATACTTATTTTTTTATAGACACTTGTGCATCTGTGGCTAGGGTGAACAATATTGTTGAGCAGCGTGGTGGCATACAACGAATATAGAGAGGCCCAATCAGAGAAATACAAAAGATACTGCAATACAATAACACATTTGATATCTCCGCAATTACTATATCAATATTAGCCTACCCTGGCTGCTACCTACACCGGCTCATTCGGCGACGGTTTATCAGGAACGCTAAACCCAGGAGCAGGTACCGGCTAAGCCAGTAATTAGCGGTTTACGCTCATCCTGTCCCGTCGTCAGAATCAATTCAATCAACCGTCATCATTTAATTATATCATGTACACTAGGGGAATTGCCCCTAGGTTAGCTATGCTAATTGTATACCGAAATTATGTTATTCAAATTTCAGTCCATTTCGGCAATTACAAAGGTCTCCTTCATCGAAGGTGCCCCTAACACTTTGTAGGGGTTAATATAACAATAAACGCTTGCGTTTATCTGGAAAAGCCATAGAATCCACAATAATTTGATAACCATTATATAATTAAATATTATATCTGATCATGATACTACCCCCACGGTAAAATTCAAAAATAAGATTTAGACCGTGCGGAGGTGCGTCTTCCGTGGTCGCAGACACCTATAATATATATATATATATAGTTGAAGCCTAGAATACTATCCGTTAGCAAGGCGAGCTCCGTTCACCATTTGTTTTCGATGATGGAGCCTCCAAATCGACGATCGGCCACAGTTAGCATTGGATCTATACACTTGAAGTATTTAGAAAATCAAATTTCAAAACTTTCTCGAACATCATTTTGCCCTAATGATCAAAGATTTCAAAATTTATAATTTCTACAATGGACGATATGAGGCGTTTTTCTCGTTTAACGGTATAAGATATCCAAATTCAATTCATTTTTGTTAGAAAAAATTCCTTTAAACTTATTTAAAACAACGATCTATACTCTTGATTTGATCTACAATACTCCTATCATCATTTTTTAAAAAATATTCATTTTCAGGCCGTTCCATTTTTGTGTCCACGTCTCGATGTGATAAAGAAAAACAATATCGAAAATGTATGAAAATGTTGATTTCCCTAACACACTTCAAGTGGTAGTAAGATCTATGCTCAATGGTCGCCCGATCGTCGCATTTGGAGCTCCATCATCGAAAACAAATGGGTGCAATGGAGCCGTTTGTGCGATGTATTTCTAGCTCAACTCTATATATATTATTATATATATATATTATATATATATATATATATATTATTATATATTATACATAGTGCCTAAGAGCTACTATGCTATCGGATAGCATAGAAATTTAACTGCTTCTAAAATTATTTGACTTAGATTAAAAATTTATAGCGTTGGAATGACTGCCGTCCCCCAGGATTGGAGTCAGCACCCTTTTCGGGTTTGAGTGTTCCCCACAGATTAATAGTATCTAATCTAAAGGTTAAAATGGATTAAAGGGGGGTTGATCTAAGCGGCCAAAAAATCGAAGCACCAGATCCTCTATGCTCCAATAGCATTAGTGCTCTACTGATTATATATATTATTATATTTATAATATATATATATATATATTGGAAGAGAGAGAGAGAGAGAGAGAGTAGGGCTAGAATACTTGTAAACAGTATCATGGGGGTGATACTTGTGTTGTTTTTAGCTTTGGATAGAGAGATGTGAGGTTGGGATGATGAGTGGTTAGTAGTGGTAGGTGGTGGTAGGATCGGAATTAGTGTTTAATCCTATCAGGGTTGATTCAAAATCGTTTGATCGATTCTAAACAAATGTTTTAGAATTCGATTTAGCATGAATGTGGTAGCAATATGACTCTAGCTTAATGGTGCTAGAGAATTGGGTTAAAAAGTTGGTAGGGCTCAGTCTCATATTCAGATTGTACCTAGCCTATGTGGCTTAGGTTCAAGAATGGATTTGATTGATAAGCATAATTTCAAATCTTGATTTGGGTTAAATATTTGGATTTGGTTTTAGTCCATATGAGGAAATCCATGACTTCATGTAATTGGGTCAATTTTGCTGTGGATTCAAACATGGTCCAAATTCGGGCCCATATAATTATATTCAGGCATGGACTAAATTTAAGCCCATATAGTGGAGGCCTGAACTGAATTTAAATTCTGGATATGGGCTTGGGCTCAGTTTAGGCCCGCACGACTTAGGTCCAAGTTTTCCTTAGGCCAGCTATAGAATTGGGCCCAAATTTATGTTTGAGCTGAACCTGAGTTATGTATTGTCACGCCCCGGATTTCACGTTCCCCGGGCACGCCGACAGATCCGCCGTATACAAAGAAATTTTTCCTGTATACGAAGCGATAGCTGTACCTGTAAATCAAACACTACTACGAACAGTAGTAGAGAGCTGCTAGAGAAAACTGAAGCTAAATAAAACAGAGTTTCATATACATAGTTCAGATCCCAAATACAGAGCTACTCGCACTGGCGAGTTAAGTCAACTATGTACACAAACTCGAAACAAAACATCTACCTGCAGTAGGGCACCTCTAGCTCAGCACGTCGGGTAGGGCTCTAACTCGCGACGCCCTTGCCTCGATCGTGATCCACGGACGGTGCAGCAGCCGGAACCTGTGGCTCTGCAAAAACATAGGTAACAACTGGGCGTGAGAACTACTGTAAAAACAAGTAGTCCTCAGTGGGTACCGCCCAAAACAACATCGGTCACCCACTAAGTCTACAGAAGGGAGCAAGGATAGAAGGAAAGCAGGAAGCATACTCTACCGCTATCATCCACTACACTATCATGCTCTACACTAACCAACTGTAGGAAATGTCAAATCTGACCCAATCCAATCCGGACTGTAGACGTACCCGTCCCCGGGACTGTGAACACACCCGTCCCTGCCCCGTTGCGACTATCAGGCTCTATCCACACTAACTGGTCCGTGGAGAGCAAGTCCAACTGGCATGAGCGACACCAACGCGAAAGCACAAAGCCTGACTCCGGAGTGGCACTCGTGGGCGCTACCCAACCGAGTATGCAGCGTATCTCTGTCGAGCTCAATCAGGCTCCAACTAGCCAAAGTCAAGTAATCGACTCAAACTGGTCTAACAACCAACAGGTAACGTGCCCTCGGCACAATCTGACGCCAAAAAGGCGATACGGGTCCACCGTCAACTCTGACGGCACCCAACAGTCCGAAACGACCTGAACGACCCTGTAAAAATCCACTCGGCGAACCAGCACGAGTGTAAATACATTCTAAACTACCTGGAGTACTCGTCTCGAAGAAACTGCGACAGTACAATTTTCTAACGGCTCCTAGAGCTAAATCAGGTAGTTAAAACTGGTGACAGGTCCAAATCGCAGGTTTTCTCCTAATTCAATTTCCAAGTCCAACATGTATAATCTATTTACTTGATAAAATATGCTCGAAAATTCAGATTTTACATTCTAACAATAATCCATGAATTTGAGCTAACAACTATTGTAGAAATCACGATTTATACATGTCGACTAATAACACTTAGGAGTAAAACCGATGTAACCCACCTAAAATGCTAATCCCTGGCAGCGAAGGACTCCCCCTGGTGTAGAGCAACCTGCTGGATCACCCGGAACCCGCCGAGTACAGAAATCGCCTAAGCCCGAGCTCTACGCAACAAAATTCACCAATTCAGTCCAGAAATCACAGCAGTGAGGTACAACAGGGATTCGACCAAGCTAACCTTCACCAAATCCAGCAAGTAAGGACTTCGTGGATTCCTCTCGCAGTCCTGAATCCAACGAGCCAAGTCTCGTCGCAATCCGATGCTCCTACGTCGAGAACGAGCCAAAATACAAACAGTCGACGGTGAAATTCAGCAAACAACGTCTCTTCGAGTTGAAGTAGTAAGAATTTGCCCAAAAATCCAAAGAAATGCTGAATACTCACCTCGACAACACCAAGTACCTGTGTGACAGCAAGGACGGCGAAAATCTACGCTCGCCCAGCCTCCTCGTGCTACCACGGTGACAAACACGAGCTCGAACGGTTCCGCGGCGCGACGTCGGCGACGGACTCTCCAACCGAGCTCACCACGGCAACCGAGTCTAGAGAGAGGAAGGAGAAGAGAGAGCAACAAGAACTCACTCTCTCTCTCAGCACAAGGCTAAATAGAGAGGGAGTGGGTTGGTGATACAAACGAGGTGAAAATTTACTCAAATGCCCCCTCACCTACCCTGGTGTACCGGTACACGGGATCGCGTACCGGTACAGGAAGCTAACCCGAGAGCAGTACGCGCTCAGCCAGTATAGCGTACCGGTACACCTCGCTGGCTGTACCGGTACAGCCAGCAGGAAAATCTGCTATTTTGCAGATTTCTTCGCTGAAGGCTGCTCTCGCGTCGCACGGAGTCCGTTTTGCGTCTCTTTGACGCCAACGCGACTCGGACTTGTCCCGACATTCTCCAGAGCTGTCGACAAGCCCCCACAGCCAGACACCAGGGATCTCACATGTATTCACATTTGGGCTGAGCCTGAGTTGTGTAATTTGAGGTGGGTATAGATTCGATCAATTGTTTCGAGATGGTTAATTTGTGATCATATGATATCAAAATATTTAAATGTCTGATTCAGAATCAAATTCATCGCTTAAAAATTTTGAATGCATTTTTTTATTTGTCAAACTCTCATTCATGAATAATGAAAATTTAACTCACATAAATAACGAAAAAATGACTTAATTTAATTTGGAGCGATCAAATTTCACTTTGGTCTAATTTAGCCAAATCGAGAAGTTTGACTCAAAATAGAATCAAGGGAGTCGATTATTTTTCAAACATCCCGTTGTTCTTCAAGTAAAAGGACGATCAAAAAAATAACAATCGGTAACCCGATTTGCTTTCTTTTGCCTCCCAATTATAAGAGAATTAAGAGAGCATTTCCTCTTTATCTCCTTTGAAAGTACAGGACAACAAAGATGGATAATTCTTCTTTGTCTCTTTTACATTCGTGGGACAACTAAGGTGGGAAAATCCTTTCCTTGCCTCCTTTTTAGTAACAAAGCTCCCTCTCTCTTTTGATGATATATTTTTCTTACAAAGAGAAAAGCACCGCTCTTTCTCTTTTGATAACACATCTTTTTTTTATAAAGAGAAGAGCACCGCTCTCTCTCTTTATGTACAGATTGGATTCGCCGTCAAAAATACATCTTAGGCATTCATCAAACAATTGGTAGGCATGATTCATCGGCGCCACCTCCGTCATAGCAATATTCTAGGCATTTCATCAAACAATTGGTGGGCGTGAACAGACGAGGTCGTCGGGCTTCAACTCGTCGCCATTCCGCAGCATCCACAGCAAATACTTGAACAGCACCACTTCGCACCAGACAACCATCACCGACGATGTCCCCTCTCTTCCGTCCGAGCGCTCAATGAGAACACGAAAGAGCGGGTGGTCGATAAGGTCGGAGCTGACTGGGATGCCGGCGCCGGTACTTGTCGACATAAACTAGATGTAGCCCGCGCGGCACGAAGCCTCCTCCCGATCTCGAACGAGAGGAAGGCGTCGACGTAGGCGTACCCGATCTGATCCAAGGTCATGTCCCTTGGATCACAACGGCTCATCCTCACATGGCTGGACTTCCTCACCTCGACCTCCTTGATCTCCGTGGCGAGCCCCGTGAGCCTCATCTGCTTCAGCTAGCGGGGCCTTGTCCTCTCAGCGGCGAGGTCGCGGAGGTCAACGGCGTCGGCGACGGGGAGCCCGCACTCGTTGGCAAGGCGTTAGGCGTCTCTGGCGACGCCGATGAAGGCGGAGTGGGTGTCGGCGAGGAAGTCGGCAAGGATGATCTCCCTGGTGAGCCCCGCGAGCTGGGAAGTCGTGATGCCCTTATAGACGCCGGCGCAGACATTCTGGGCGATGAGCACGGGGTCGCAGTGCTCCTGGCTTAGCCCATAATTCAGCTTCTGTGATCTTGTCGAAGTGGACTGACTCCTGCCGCCCGTCTCGCTTCACCACGTACATCTCCGACCGTCGCCGATCCGATCGGGCTCCCTCTCATTTCGTTTGGGAATTTCGTCGAACAGGCGGAGGGGGCGGAGATATATATAGATAATCGCGCGGTGTGAAGAGGAAGCTTATGGAGATGCGGCGGAGCTCAGTGGCGAAGGCGCTCAGCGGAGCTCGGTGGAGCTCGGCGGAGGAGCTCGGTGTCTCCGGCGTGGAAGAGGGAGAAGACGAGGTGCGCGTCGAGGAGGCGGAGGCCGAACTCGTGGGTCGCCCATCGCGGCTGCCGATGACGGGGGAAGACGAGGCCGCAGCGGGCATTGCGCCCACACGTGGCGATGCCGCCGACGCGGCACACGAAGACGAGGCGGGCGGCCTCGATAGGCGTTGCGCATGCGGTGGTGTCGCCGACGCAACGCGCGAGGACGAGGAGGCCGAACTCGCGGGTGGCACGCGGCTGCCGACGACGGCGGTGTCGGGGGAAGGACGAGGCCGCGGCAGGCGTTGTGCCCACACGTGGCGATGCCGCCGACGCAGCACACGAAGACGAGGCGGGCGGCCTCGATGGGCGTTGCGCACGCGGTGGTGCCGCCGACGCAACGCGCAAGGACGAGGTGCACGTCGAGGAGGCGGAGGCCGAACTCGCGGGTGGCGACGCGGCTACCGACGACGGGGGAGGACTCCGCGGGCGAGGAAGCGAACGGTCTCGGCGGCGCAGGGGACCTCTTCAGGGGAGAGGCGGCTTCTCTTTTCTTTTTTCTTTTTTTTTTTAGGAGAGAGAGATGAGAGGGGGGGGGGAGAGAGCTTTGATTGTGCATCAATGGAGAAAGAATATTATTATTACTTTCTTTTTTTTTTTCTTTGTAGGAGAGTAGTGGATTTTTTTTTGTTAGGGATGGGTTTGAGAGTTCAAAAAAATAAAAAATAGTACTTCTCCTTTTTTCATTGGAGATATTTATGGGCGCCAATTAAACTACCTTAGGATTTTCCCTTTTATTATATTATTTTTTTTTAGGACGTGCGTGTAGTGGGTTAATGGGAGAGTAGGAGAGTATGGAAGTTAGGATATTTTGGTTATGGGATCATGTGTATAATATTACAAATTAATCCTTTTACTTTGCTTATATTATACTTTAGTTAAAATAACAAAATATTATATGTTTGAAGTGGAGCATCTTGCAAATATATGAAAGGGAAATGATTAATTTGCTATTTGTAATACCATGCATGCCTACGAGAACATTCTCTCTCTTCCTTCTTTCTGTAATCTATGCACCTGGTGCATGGATTAACCTATGCACCACGTTCAAAATTTGAACTCAAATTTTCTCCATGCACCTAGTGCATAGATCATCTCATACACCATTATTCAAATTTTCTCTCTTTTCACTTTTTTTTTTCTCTTTTTTTTTTCTTCTTCTTCTTCTTCCTTTTTTTTTTTTTTTGCTTCAACAATAGGCTGGGGCTGCTATACTTTTATGAGTACAGACCTTCTTTTACTCATAAATTTTTAACCGTTGATTGATGGGGTGTGGTTAGAATGATGGTGGTCCCCACTTAAAATGATAGTGGTCCCCTAGGGTTGAGTGGGTAGTTGATTAAATAGTATGATCTAATGGATGAATATGATTAATGGAATAAATCTAAAGGCCGAAAACTTATGAGTATAAGGGAGCCAGTACTCTAAAGGCCGAAAACTTATGAGTATAGCATTCTAGCTCAACTACATATATATATATATATATATATAGAGAGAGAGAGAGAGAGAGAGAGAGAGAGAGAGAGAGAGAGAGAGAGTGTGTGTCCGGCTACTATATTAATTATTGATAGTACTAAATGCTTGGTANGAAGGTAGTCTACCTCATATATATATATATAGACCAGGGCTGCTGTGCTCTCAGGAGCACAGAGGCCTCCGTGCTCCTGAGCCGTTTTCGATGATGGAGTTTCCGAATTGACAATCGGCTCCGTTAAACTTGATCTAGCGTATTTGAAGTTTCTAGAAAATAATTTTGCGATTTTTCAATATCATTTACCTAGCAATCGAAAGGATTCAAAATCAATAATTTTAACGATTGAAAATAAAAATCCTATAAAAAGTGGTGATATAACACTAAAATTTTCAATCAGAAATATTGATCTTGTTGTAGATAGCATAAAGAATTTTGTATCAAAATTTCATCTGATTTGAATATTTCTACACTGTTAAACTTGAAAATGGCAGATATCAACTATTAAAAATTATTGATTTTGAATCTTTTTGATCACTAGGTAAATGATATCGAAAAATCGCAAAAGTTATTTTCTAGAAACTTCAAATGCGCTAGATCAAGTCTAACGGAGCTGATCGTCGATTCGGAAACTCCATCATCGAAAACGGCTCAGGAGCACGGAGGCCTCTGTGCTCCTGAGAGCACAGCAGCCCTGGTCTATATATATATATATGAGGTAGACTACCTTCAGGACCCGTTTGGTTCGAGTTATGTAATATTACAAAGTATCTCGACATATCCAGGTATCTTGGATTTCGGCGTGAAATTACTACTGATGCTGCATTAGCGCGTTTGGTTTAATGCAGTAATGTAATACTAGATTACAGTGTTTATAGCATTAATATATTTGGTTCAGTTTATAAAATTTAGTAATCCTGACATAAAAGTATAGTTTTTTTCAAAATTGCCCTTGTTGTGGTCATTTGAATATTATTTTTTACGGAAATGACGAATGGAGGGAAGGAGATCGTGATGATTACCTGGGAGGACGACACAATAGAAGATGATAGGTATTCGTGCGAGAGAGAGAGAGAGAGAGAAAGAGAGAGAGAGAGAGAAAGCGGCGTGCGAGAGAGAGGGGGGAAGGTGAGAGAGAGATGAAAATAATGCTATTAATTAGATTTGGGGTTGTTGGAGGCTAAAATTGTCAATTTACATAATATATAGTATTAACGGGTTTCAGTAATGTAAGATACACGACCCCCCTCCCGTTAATATTTTTGATGTAATCCTGCTTGATTTGTAATGCTACATTAACGACTAGATTACATAGCGGATTAACCAAACACAGTTATCCTGGCAGGATTGCTTGTAATCCTGCCAGGATAACTCGAACCAAACGCACCCTAAGGGGTTGGTGCTTTTAAATTTATAGCCTTTGGACGGAGGTGTTGTAGGTCTAGGATGATAGTAGCCCACTTCGGTTTAATGGTGATAGGTGGAATAGTATTTGATTTAAAGGCTACTAGTAAGTTAAGGGGTAGATCTAGGGTTAGAAACCTAGAAGCACCAATGCGTTGGTGCTTTTAGATGTATTTTAGCTCAACTCTCTCTCTCTCTCTCTCTCTCTCTCTCTCTCTCTCTCTCTCTATATATATATATATATATATATATATAGAGTTCGGTTCGGCTATGGTGCTTCAAGCACTTGGTGCTTGTAAGTTTTCTGCCTTAAATCTACTCTGCTCATTTCCATCTGTTAGATTATACTATTCAACCAACTATCTATTCAACAATTCTAACTGCACATTCCTTAATCCAAAGGCTGAAACCTATAAGCACCAATGACTTGGTACTTTTTAAAGCATAGGAGCTCAATTCTCTCTCTCTCTCTCTCTCTCTCACTCCCCCTCTCTCTCTCTATATATATATACACATAAAAATATATATAGTGAGAGAACAAGATAGTTTATTGTGTTTTTTGTTTATTTTATTATGAATTTTATATCAAAATTGCATTTATGCCAGCTAAATTTTAGATGTTACTCAATAAAATATAGATATATAAAAATTTGAACTCGAATGTAAAATTTTAGTTATATTATTGCTAAATTCTAGCTCATACTCTTATGTGCCTACTAGTATATATTACTATTTGAATAATATTCAAATTCGAAAATATATCCGGTCTTATTCGAATCTATTTTTAGCGGATATGATAACAAAAATTTAGCATCCGATACATATCCCCATTGAAATTTGCACCTGAAGAAAAATATGGGTGCGGATATGGTTTACTCAAATATCTGACCGTATTTGACCGTTTTCACCCCTAGTTGAAGCAATCATTTCTTCAATAGATACATAAAAGAATTCTTCGATTAAGGTAAAAACAATAATCTTTTTTTTATAAGAATTACACTATATGGCATTAATTTATGGATTTTTTTTTACCAACTGTACCTAGTATAGCTGACTAAGAACTTAATAGTTGGTAGCTAAAATCCTACCAACAAAGCCAAGATACTTCACATTTCTAGCTGAGTGTATTTCTAAAAAAAAGAAAAATATATAGGTTACTTCCTTTCTCTCTCAAAAAAAAAAAAAAAAAAACTTCTCAACTTTTTTTCAAACTTCATCTTTGGTTTCTATTCTTTAAAAATTTACTGCATCCTGAATTTTTTAAAAATATGTCAAACTCACTCATTATGTTATCTGATACTAAGCCAATATTTTTTTTGGCAAGAATTTAAGTGGGCTTTAGAGAGTTAATCATCTAAAAGGGATATTTCTGTTAAAATGAGCTCCATTCTAAAAAGATTAAAAAATCCATTTATTAAATGGTAAGGTTTAATTCATGTTTCTAGTGTATATATGGGTTAAGAAATCGATGACCCGATATTTACATCATCTTTTTTCATAAGAAAAATCAACGCCTGATGACGAAATTGGCCAATTTAATATTTATGTAAGTTTAGGAGGCATTAAATTTATTTAAAATGGGCAATTTCAGCAGTACCGCTGTCAAACTTGTAAATTTCGTAAATACCCCTCTAAACTTCAAAGTATCATAAATATCCCTTCAAACACATAAAATTTTCATAACTGTCCTTGCCGTTAACGGTGAGTCACTTTACCCAGGTTAATGTCTAGTTAAATAAGAGTTAAAACATATAATGATGAAATTACCCCTCAATTTTGGATAATATTTTTGGCGGGAAACTAGAAAAATACTCTTCACATTCCCAATGCTCTGCACCATCAGAGGATTTCTTCTTCAACTAGAAACCTCCATCCTCCGTCTTGCCCTCTCTCATTTCCTTCTATTATTTTGCTCTTCTTCAGCAAGATCCTATTATTTCGGGCATGTTTGAGCTCCTTTTGCCCTTAATCATATTTTGAAGGATTTATATCTGTAAGTAAATATTGCTAGGTAGGATCTATTAGTTGTTAGTTTTAATTTCATTATAATATCAGTGTTCTCATTTTATTCTCATATTAGCATAAGGTCTTTATTATAAACTAATTAACTATTTTTTCACATGTTGAGTGTGCACTTTATTTACATATTTATCGTTTTAAGACAAATATCTATGGAGATCTTTCAAGACCATTCTGAAAAAAGACCCACTCTAACCACATTTTCTTTAGTTTCTTTAATTAATACCCCTTAAATTTTGTTTTTAAAAAGCAATCTTTTAGAAAAATTTATTTGTGTTTTTATCAAATTTAACGGCATTAATTACTTTTTATCAAATTTAATGACATTATTAAATGTGATCCACAGGATGGACTTTGATACAACCATTAAATTAACCATCGGATATGGAAGACAATTTGAAGACATGAAAAAAGGCAAGGGTAGAAGGTATGTTGGTGGATGCCATGACACTATTTACATAGATATGGATCGCTACAGTTGAAATCTTTGATGATATTAGAAAAAATTTTAAGTGGGGTGAAGGTCAAATATTGATTTTATGGTATGTTGCACAATGTGGAGAGTATATGATAATTAGCAATGATGCACAACTAATGTCAATTTGTAGTACGCATAGTGATGAAAAGCAATTGGTATTATACGTGACATTAGGAGAAAAAAATCAACTTGCTTAATGTGTCGACTATTAGCATTGGTGATGGCACTGAAATAGGATGTAGCTCATAGGGTATGAGCGTTAGTGATAATTACAAGGAGAGGTATGGCATCTAGTGTGTTAGGAAAGAAAATATAAATGTGGATCCCTTAGAGAGAACTCAAATGGACAATAGATTTAGGAGCCCAGCAGGAATAGAGAGTAATTATGGAGAGGAACCTTATAAAGAGTATTTCGAGGCTATACTATCTAATGGTAGTCTTCATACTAAATATAGCAGTGAATCTAATAATGATGATGTGGAATCTCATGGTAAAATCTTTGAGTTTGATAAGGATAGTCCAATCATGAAAGTTGGTATGAAGTATCCTAACAAGAAGACATTGAAGAGATCCTTAGATCATTTTGTAATATTAAATGGCTTTATGAGTTTAATGTTGAAAAAATGATAAAAAGAGAATGACTGTGAAATGCGCAAACAAAAGGTGTGGTTGGAGACTACACGCTTATGTTCTTCAAGACAAAACAACATTCGAGATATAATTATCTTCTACATCTTATAGTTTTATTACTTAAATATAAGTTTTCTAGAGACTTGTTGTTTATTGCATATAACTCTTGATGTATTTATTTGTAGGTAAAGACATTGCAAAATGAACATGAATGCCCATCTGTAAACAGATGTGGGAATAAAATGGCATCACAATTTTGGGTGTGTGATAGAGTACTTGACTGGCTTAAAATGAAGGGAGAAATTTCAGTCCATGATTTGCCAAAAAAGACTTAAGGACATATAACGTGGATGTTCCATATATATTTGAGATGCTTAAGGGGAAAGGAGTTGGCATATGAAGAGATACATGGAAACTGGGAAGAATCATATGAAAGAATAATAGACTTTAAAGAGAAAATAATAAGAAGAAATCTTGGAAGTGTAGTGGACATCAAAACACAAAGTTATATTGATGAAAGAATATGTTTTCAGCGTATATTTATTGCATTTGAAGCTTGCCTTAAAGGCTTTTTGGATGGTTATAGGCCATACTTAGCTCTTGATGGATGCCATCTTAAAGGTAAGTACAAAGGCATTTTAGCTGCAGCCACATCAATAGATGGCAATAACTTGTTATTCCCTGTTGCCTATGCAATAATTGAGTCTGAAAATATAGATAGCTGGGAATGGTTTCTTAGAAACTTGCAATTAGGTATAGGGAATCCTGAAGGTTTAGTCATCTCATCAGATAGGCAAAAAGGATTAGACGAGGCAGTCTCTAGAGTTTATCCACTTATAGAACATAGGGAATGTGTGAGGCATTTATACACTAACTTATAAAGGAAGTTTCTTGGATGAGTTTTAAAGCAAGCTCTATCTAGTGTAGCCTTAGGATGCACACCATCTTAATATGAGGCTAATATGTCTAAGCTGATGGAAGCAAACCCGAGCTGACATTGAATTTCTGCGTCAAAATCATAATATGATTTGGAGTAGAAGTCAATTTGGAACCCAAACAAAATGCAATTACATAACTAACAACTTATCTGAATCTTTTAATTCTTGGATATCTGAGGCTAGATATAAGCCTGTTCTGGAGCTTCTTGATAGCATACGACAAAAAATTCTGACAAATATGGATTCAAAAAGGAGAAAAACAAAAAAATGGAAACTTTCCTTGGTGCCAGCACCTTTGCGCCACATTGATGCGAAAAGCAAGGTAAATTTAGCATAAGACTTATTTTCATTCAGTAATTTGAATGCTTTGGTACTCATATGCAGTATTGGATATTTATATGCAGTATTAGTAGATTATGTTTTACTACTTTATTTAATACTTTTGTGTTTTATATTTTGATAGGGTTTAGGAAATTATACCATATGCAGAAGTTCAAATACTATGGCTGAAGTGATAAGCCCTGATTCAAGATGCGAGGTAATTCTAGATGAAAAAAAATTTACTTATAGAAGCTGGCAAGTCTCGGGCTTACCATGTGTCCACGCATGTGCATTTATCACCAGCTTAAGAAGTTATTATTGGCTGAACTATATAGACCCACTATTCACTGTCTCTAAATTCAGAGCTACTTATGCTCATGAAGTTGCGTCTTTGCCAGACAAGAATCAGTGGTTAAAGACTAACCTAGATTACAAACTACTACCTCCAATAATGAGAAGGCCAGCGGGTAGGCCTCGAAAAAAGAGAATTAGAGCAGTGGATGGGCCAAAAAAGAAAAGACACAAACGTAAAAGATGTCTTGCGAAAATCATATGCCTTCTATCGCAGAGCCTTCATCTCAAGTTGATGGTGGATCACATGCAACATTCAACTCTACAAATTATAATTCCTCAACCCAATCTAGGTATAGAATTTTATTTTTTGGTAATTATCTATTTTGTCAGTGCATGCAAGTTTTTACAATATTCATGAAATAAGTGTAGGCAAGGAGTCCTAGCAAGCAATGAAAAAAATTCAACATTACCAGCTTATTGCAGCTACCATGATCCAAGTAAAAGAGGTAAGAAAATAGCAACATACACCCAACCATTTGTTGGAGTTGGCAGCATTAAAGGGCTTACATCTTCTGAAGTACAAATGACAAATTTTGCATCTAGTAGTGAAGCTATATCCATTGAAGGAGCTACAGCCACTGGAGAAACGACAACTACAGATTGGGATGCTGTCCTATTTTTCAATTCCTAAGTTTATACATGTTATTTTGTTGCACATATGCTTTTAGGATTAGATTGCAATGATTTGGTATATATTCTGAGACATATTGTTATCATTTTGAGATGATGTATGCACTGCTAGAAGTATAGTGCAGGTGAGAAAAACACTTTCAGATGTTTCTATACTTGGCTTTACAAAGATTTACATGGTTGGTTTTTTGTCTACTTCAATTGTTAAAAAGATTTCAACCATAATATGCTTTATTCTCTAGTCATTATAATGTTCAATACTTTCTACTATATGAAAATTAATTGAGATATAGTGTATGCTATTCTAATTTTTCACAAATTATTTTCTACTATATATAAATTTTCGTGCTTACCTATCTTCTAATAATTAATTAATAGTGTACCTATATTCTGATAATTTATTTTGAATTCTAGATTTCTCATAAAGATTCTTACATAATATTTGTTTTTGTATACAGAGAAAAATTGTTCTAAAAATTTAATAAGAAGAAATATTATTGTATTTTATAGATGAATTGTTCAATGCATGATCGACCTTCCTACTTAGAAGAGGACTTGTAAAAAATTGCAAGAACTAGTATATAAAGTACAAGCTTTAGGTAGAATAGAATTTTCTCCTCCAACTTTGTAATTCTTTTGTCTATATTTTCCCCTCCAGCATCTGGATCTGATACTTAAGGTCAATTGTGCTATGTTGAAAATCATCTACCCAAGCAAAGTAGTTGCACCATCTTTGTTCCTCAACCTGTAAAAAATATACGGTATTACATATTTGGAATTTAATTAATAATTATATGCATACTAAAGCATCACATCAACCTATCCCCCAATTTGGACATCGATAAAATCGTCGACTTTTACTGTGTGGTTGTTTTGACATCCAAATTTAACATGGTTTACCACAATTACAAATAAAA
Source organism: Ananas comosus (assembly GCF_001540865.1). NCBI lineage: Eukaryota > Viridiplantae > Streptophyta > Magnoliopsida > Poales > Bromeliaceae > Ananas > Ananas comosus. Next base: position 4,155,623 of record NC_033621.1, read on the forward strand.
GTTGGGTTGTGAGATATTATAAAAGACTAATCACTTAATTGGCTCATTGCTACTTAGAGAGAATAAGTAGCAAAAATAACAAGGATATATTGCTATGTAGGAAGGGCAAGAGATGTATAGTTTGCTTGCTGGGAATAAAGGTGCTGAGAAGAATTTAAAGCCTCCCCATCTGACCGTTGCATAATTTATAAGGGTATTTGTGAAAAGTGTTAATATATCCATTACAAGCCGTACAAGGGTAGAAATGGAATTTACAATTTGTTCCGTTAGATTCTCACGGCACATTACGTATAGGGGTATTTATGAGTTTTTTTGGAATTTAGAAGGGCATTCATGATATTTTTAATTTTAGAGGGCAATTGATGAAACTTCAGTCTCCTATGAGGGTATCTATGATATTTTCCCTGTTTAAAAAGAATAAGGTATAAAATGAAACTTTTGATGAAAGTTTTTAGCCTCCAATGCAATTAACCGTACAGTATATATCTCAAACTAATTTAATTATATCATTAAAATAATAGAACTAATTAAAGATAATATGATAATTTAAATTAAGATATTGTCAACAATATTTTGTTCTTATACATTTAAATATTATAAATTCTTTTTTTGAGATAATGGTAACATGCTAATGTTTCGATCATTTTTTAATAAAAATAAACTTAGCTGAAAATGTGAAGCAACTAGACTTCAACTTTAGAACCTCGGGTACAAACTTTCAAGCTCTTTACTATCTATGTTAGGAATGATCGATAACAGTATAAAAATATTCGATCCGATATTGTTATGCTTATATAAAATAACTGTCACATAGAAGGCTTTCTCAATGCACTGCTCCAGTGTGCAATGAGAAATATGTGACTAGTTGTGCTACAGTAGTATCAATAGAACCAGGATCTAACTGTTGTGGACTTCCAAACAAAGGAGCTATAGGGGCGAACGATTTTCAATCAATAAGCCTTCTAAATGGGATTCAGAAGATTTTATCAAATGTTTTGGCCAACCGCCTATAGCTGGTTATGAATGATTTAATATCTCCCTCCCAATCAGCATTCCTGAAAGGGAGGAATATCACTGATGCCTATGTAGCGACCTGCAAGTTAATAGGATAGGAAAGTAAGACGGTCTTAGAGAGAGTTGGTGTGAAGGTAGATTTAGAAACGGCCTACAATAAGATCTACTAGCCTTTCCTATTTAGTATATTAGAATGGTAGGGTTTCGATGAAAAGTAGTGCGGCTGGATCAAACTTTTCAGTGTGGTATGCCAAGGTAGCAGTATTGGTTAAAGGTGAGGCAACCAAGAAGATAAAAACAAAGCAGAGGATAAGGCAGGGTGGCCCGCTTTCCCTTTTTCTCTTCTTATTGGGTAGAGTGCCTTGTTCTCATGACGAATGAGGCAATTTCAAATAACTTTATTAAAGGCCATGGACCCTATGACGCTAGTAGGATTGCCCTTATCCAATTTGCGGATGACACATTCTTCTTTTGTGAGGCTAAGAAAAGGTATATGAAAAATCTCAAATTCTTATAACACATCTTCGAATGGACATTCGGACTGAAGTTCCACAAGGACAAATCGGAACTTTACTATATGTGCTAGGTTGAGGGAAAAGCAATGAAACTTGCGAACTTACGCGCATGTAGAGTTGGCAGTCTTCCTACTAAGTACCTAAGCTTACCTCTGTCTGCCATATCCCTTTCAAAGGAGGACTAGAGGAGGGTAATCTTGAAAATATGAAGTAAAATTAATGGTTGGCAAACTAAACTCCTTTCAGGAGGAGGTAGACTTATACTGATGAATGCGGTTCTAACCAACCTACTGTTGTACTTTCTATCCTTGTTCAAGTGCCCAAGTGGGTGATCAAGCGCATTGAGTCACTTCGTAGGGACTTCTTCTGAAATGGATGAAGCAACCCCTGAGGTAGGAGGTAGGGGATGCCTGATAGCATGGGAGAATATTTATAGGAGCGAGAAAGGAGGGATCGACATTTTGGACTTAGCCATGATGAATCAAGCTCTACTTACAAAGTGGTGGTGGAAATTCCACACGGCGCTACAGATACAGTGGAACAAGTTCATTCATGCATTGTACTACCTTAGAAGAAGACCTTTGAAAGAGGAAAAATCTTTTAGACTTTACTCACATTGGTGGAAGGGATTCCTAAGTAATAGTGGAATCTTCCAATGAAAAGTATTCTATAAGCTAGCAAACGGGAGTACCATTGATTTTTGGTCAGATCCATGGTGCGAGGAAGTCACACAACAGTCGTTATTCCCGAACATGTATGATAAGACAGCACGTAAAAACATGAGAATCAATGATTGTCTGACAAGCAACAGCTGGAACTAGAGCAAGATACTAAGAGGTGACAACAGTAATGGATACAATGGATACAGATCGGGTCCTAGCTCTTCAACACCTAGGGAAAGAATCTCCGAATTTAAAGTAGAGTAAAGACTGAACAACATACTGTGGCGATAAAGCTCTAACGGTAGATTCATTGTGAAATCGACTTATTCAGCTTGAGTGATCGGAATACGAGCGATGCCCAAGCAAGAAAAATCTAGAGTCTCCGAATACCCCTGAAAGCAAAAGTATTTTGTAGGCTCATCCTCAAGAAGAGACCTCTTACTGCAAATAACTTTAAGAAGAGAGAGTGGACTGGAAACACAGCCTCTATGTTGTGTGGGATTGATGAGGAATCAGTGGACCAACTTATTCACACAGTGCGTCTTTAATAGATTCCTAGTGGTGATGGCCTCGGGACTGAACAGCCTTTATGGTTATGAACTTGTGATAGTGTATATGATAGCAAAAACTGATGACAATAACATCAATACTGAAGAATACGGAATGAAAAAAGTAACAGGTACAGAAAGTTATCTTATTAACAAAAGCTGATTTTCATATTCGTTGATAGATTCATTGAATCCAATCACTATCATCAACTGGCTGAATTTGATTGAATTCAATAAAATCTGTTATGTCCCTACTAAAGATGGCTCTGTTAGTACCTACTTTCTGTTAATAGGTCCATTGAATCATGTCATTATTCACTAAATTCTAACTCAATTTGATAAATCTGACACTTCCCTAGTAAAGATGGCTATATTAATATCAGTTCCCGCTAATCGATTCAATTCAAATCATTATTCACTAGCTGAATTTGACTGAAAATTCTACAAGTCTAATTTATTATGGCGCTCTTAATATCACATTCCCATTACGAGGTAAAAGGAAGAAGCAGAAAAATTTCTGTAGGGGAAGTAGCTGTTACCAAACATGATGTTAGCTAAAATCAAAGCAAGCTCAGCTTGGATGAATAACACACATACTTATGTATCTGGGATTACAATGTTATTCACAGCCTTATACAAGGGGGACAAAACAAGGAAAAAGAAGAAAAAAGAAACACCACACAGAAGATTACAGCAACGAGACAAAAACACCGGGCCGACCGACCAATACAAACGACAGAAAACACACTACCAAAACAGGTGTCATCAGTGTTGGCCAAAACTCGGCAACACATCTACAAGGAAGCAGCCCACTACGATAGAGTTAATTACTAGTCAGATGAAAAGGCCTACCTCTTAGCTTCGAATTCCCAATCGGATCATTCTCGATATTAAAAGCAACATGGAAGAGAGGATAGATTGCATTGTGAACATCTCCACTCATTGAAGATTTTGTGTCAGACCAGTGCGAGGCACATTTCTGAATCCAAAGAAGAGAATGTATAAATGCTAACGTCAAAAAATAGAGTGAATTAAAAAAATAAAATTCCGTGCGATGAACTGTAAAAACAAATTTGTGCAGTGGTCTTCAGTTTCTTATAATAGCACCTTCACTAAAACAAAAGCAACTGCATTCTTTTTCAGCCCCAATTAAACACTACTATGTAAATTCTAAACCATAAATTGGCACTGAACTCGTTTTATGGACTTTGTGGTGCAACAACTTTGTTTTTTTACTGGGAAAGACTTTCCGAACAATATTTTTTGTCATTGGAAACCAAAATTAATAGCATTTCATCTAGAAACTTCAAGAATTATGTCATAACAACGATAGCCTGTCACCTGTAACAACAACGCCAAAGTGGCAAAAGGTTCATAAATGAACAGATGGTTTACATACAGCACCAATATTCGAGTAAGACTGTTATACACTCAACAAGATTTGGGTGCTAATCCATCCTTCTCAAAATTGACTGAGTAACATGATATATTCTTTAAACACATTGAATACTACAAGGGGACTGGCCTACACAACGTTTCATAACCTAATGGACTTTCCAAACATATTCCATGCTACAAAGTCCTCATTTTATTTTATTTTAGGAATTACTTACATGATTATCGATGTCCATTCACAACTCATGCCCCATAGTGACACCTGAAGTGAATAGGGGCCTCCTGGACATCGGACGATGAGTGCATAGAGCACGATGGTGGTTATCAAAGGTTGGACTACAACATTTAGAACACAATAGACATGTTTGTGTATCAACCAATCTTTGTTCCTAAAGTCAACGACAACTTGGACTACACTATGACTTCGGAGTATCTGAGTCCACTGTGTTGTTTCCTAGAGTACTAACTAAGAATGTTGATGCGGATGGTTAGATCTGTATTTGTATTTGCAATTACTTGATCACTTGTACATCCCAATTACTTTCAAATGTAAGTGCATCAGCATAGAGCATTATTTAATGTTGTGACCAAAACTGCAAGCCAAAACCTAAATATTTTGTTTCCAGTCAGTTCTGATGCTAAAACTAGGGTCTGAAACCAATCCGTACCAAAACACCTTTTTTTTTCACTACAATGGATCTAAGGCAGGCTTCATTTTGGAATGTTGATCCAAATTGGTTAAATAAGCTCATAGGATCTACTTTTATCAATTATCAGTCTATTATATTCTTCACATTCTAGTTGTTGCACTTTATTCTCCATAATAGAGGGCACTGTGAAAGCTATCTTTGTTCTTTACAGAAGTAACATGAAACGTAAGTTCATTATATCAAGCTTGGTTAAATTACACCAATTGTCCTCGAACTATTGGGTGGGCTACACAGTCCTCAAACTTTAATTTGTGGAACTTTAGTCTTCAAACTAAGGATTAAAGTGCTCACCGGCACGGGTCATATTCACCATGTCGTATCGTGCCAGCAAGATATCGGTACGATATAGCTCCCGTGCCGATGGCACAACTCAAAACCCACTAATTTTGAAATTGGTAAGTAATTTTCCCAATAAAGTTCAAAAGATTTGATAAAAATACATAATAAATAATTGACGTATTTTGTTGCTAAAGAAAATAAACATTTCATACCATTACGTGTCGCATATATATTTTTTGTGACCGACACGCATCGGCACAGCCCGGTACGCACCGTGCTGTACCGTGCCGGCAAGTTTCCGGAGAGACACCGTGCCACGGCACTTAACTCTTTGCTTCAAACTACAGAAGAGTTGCAATTGAGTCCCTATCTTTTCTCTGCTCTGGAGCTGATGTCTCCTAAACTTATATAAATATACTTTATATAAACTTTATATAAAATGTACTTTATATAAATATACTAAATGGGCCTTCTTATATGTTTAAAAGGTTGTTAATCAGTCAATTATTAATCCAAATATTATTCAACTTGCAGGTCAGACTATATGGTTAGAGAGTTGTGGCTCAACAACCTTATTTTGAACAATCAACTATTTTGATCCTGTGTGATGTATATAACTATATATTATGTTTTCATTTTCTTTTTCTTGGGCATATGGACATGTTCAAAAAAGAAAATAAGCTATTACTGAATGCGTTTCTGCTCCTGTACACTTTGTTGCACCAAATTAATAATAGAATTCGTCAACCTGTTAATGGTAGCAACAGCTATTGGTAGCAAAAGCGAAAGACAATGACATCGGCACTGAAGAATGGAGTACGAAAAGAGTAACACATAAAGAGTTTACTATTCAGGAGCTGATTTGGCAAAGATCGATTCTAAGTAGTTAGCCAGTTACTATAGGTAGAAGAGAGTTGAAGCTATAGCTTTTGGGGGAGTAAGAAGTGTTAAAGGCTGTTGGAAAATATTCAAAGTATGTAGAGGAGTGGAGGCAGAAGAGGGAAAGCACAAGATTTTGGAAAGATGTATAGAATGATGAAAGAACACTTTCTTTTCTGATTAGGCAGAATTATTCAGGACTTGATGTTATATAATTCTAATGCGACGGCAGTTGAGGTGATGTCACAGAAAAATGATCAAGGGGAGGTTAAGATAACATATAAATCAAGATTGCACATGGATCTGGAAGGGGAAGCATTGAAACTTAATGATAATTAAAAATGCTTAACAGAACAGAGAAGAAAGCAGATATTGGAGATTTATCATCTGATAGGCAGGTCAAAATAAGATGAAGTTCTATTGTGGTGGTTGGTTTCAGAGATGTCACAGAAGGATGATCAAGGGAGGCTATGATAGGATATAACTCAAGATTGCATGAGTCTGGAAGGGAGGAATTGCAACTTCAAGAAAGAATTAAACATATTCAATTGAACAGAGAAGTAGGACATATTGAAGCTTTGTATTGGAACAGAGAAGAAGAAAGGATATGTTGCACATGTTTCTGATGGGCAGGTTGCAATCAAGCCTCATCTACTCATGACGAAGCAAGAGAAGCAACAGATTAATTTGCGTGAATGCATGCTAACATTTACAATGCTAACTTACCACTAGATACTTTTAGAGATTCGCATTAGCGAAATCCACAAATTTAACTATTTACTTGAATCTAATTTCAGAGTTATCAAAGAAATTATGTAATGCATAAGTAATGGAATAAATAAAAGATATAACAAACAAAACATACAAGTGTATAAGGAAGTTAAAGAAACTACGTTCCATGATTTATAGTAGATAAACCCCTAATGGCTTAGACCCTTTAATCATGATCGCTATGCAAACAAAACAACAAGTAACTTGCTTGATATACCTTGCAAGCGGCAGCTGTGAACTGTTTACAGCAGCCTTGGTAGTAGTAGTAGTCCGCTTAGCCTTATTATCTTGCTCTTTCTCTAATCGCATAGCAGACACCTCCTTCTCCATTGCAGCTAATTCTCTTCTCATTTTCTTGGCATCTACTTCCATTGCTTTAGTCAAAGTATCTACTTTCTTTGCCAGCATCTGAATAGCAGAGAAATTGAAATACAAGCTACATAAGCTTTAAAAGAATAACAATGGAATCAAATTTTAGACTACCAAGACAACATTCACCTCAATTGCATCATCCTTATCTTTCAGACTCTGATCCTTTTCATAGCATGCTTTCCTTAGGATGATTACTTCCTTTTGCAACATATCATATAGCAAACCAGACACACAATCATTCAAATCAATACTTGACATTTCGTTCGGTTTCTTATCTGGATTTTCCTCCCAATTATTATGTGCCTCCTTATCTCCAAAGGCATCAGAGGATTTGTTCATTGAAAGGCCAGCCCCATTTTCAAGTGCTTTAAGTGATCTACTACCCCCATCAAATGACTTTGACGTCCCTTTTGCATGATTGACTATTGTACAAGTGCTACTGGTTCTCATCTGAAAAGATGGCCTCTTCGATAAGAAGCCATTAATCTTAGAGATACTCTCAGCCCCTCCAAGAGACTGGCGGCGTGAACGGCCGTTGCTTAGACTCCTTCCATCCACATTGGTTCGGGCAGTAGTACCATTTGCAGACATTCTCAATCCTTCTTCTAGTACTTTAAGCCGCAATTGATACTTTTCCTGAGAAGTTCAAGCTTGAAGTTATCAGACACATAAAAAAAAATAGAAGAAGGAAATCTAAAAAACTCTCTGTCAATGGATATAACAACAAAACTACATGAGATCTGATCTTCAGAAGGTACTTTAAGTTGAGCTTCAGATTTTGCAGTTCGTTCAGTTATTGCAAGCTTATCCCGCAGTTGCTGCATTTCCCCCTGCAAAAAGCATCTTACATAATTTATCTTTTGTTGTAAGCATTAATGAATAAAGAGTGGTACAACGAAATAAACAAAAACATTAAGCCAGGTGCTAAGGAATCATGACAATTGAAATGACGGCCCAGAAGATAAGAACATCAAGTCTGGAACCAGGAATATTCGGTTAGTACTCACTTGCATGAACCTTCTTTCTTCAAGCCACTGTCTAACAGGCATTACTTTGTCGTTGGCATCTTTCCACTCATTTGCCACCACGACCGCAACTCTGTTCGCTGTAACCTTCGCACGAGCTAGCTCTCGATCAAGGGTCTTCATTTCTTCCTAATAATGCATAGTAATAATAGTAATCATTTATTTAAAGAGCTCCAAAACTTATTATTCTCTAAACTACATGTAAAGGCCCATTTCATTACATTCATCTCCTGAACTTTTCTCTGGTAATCCCTAACAGCATTTGCAGCTGCACCACCAGCAAGAACAGCTTCTTCAAGCTCTCGTACAGTTTGGCTGAGCTTCTCAACCTCAGCAACTTTCTGACGGTGCATCTTATCCAAAATCTTGTTCTCTTCCTGAATAATGCAAACAATAAATAAAGAAAGCATCACACGTCAACTTGTTTTCCACATTTCCCCCATAATTCATTCAAAAGGATATTTCTAAATATTTAATTTTCTGTATACCTGACAGATCTCAATTTGTTTCATGAGTTCTTGGTTTTTGTTTTGTAGATCATCCACCAAAGAGGCTTTGGTTAATGCAATCTGAACAGTTCTTTCTGCTTCTAGTAGGGCTGCTTCCTTTGACTTCGTAAGACGATCTAATGCCCTGTTGTCATCCTGTAGCTTTGCAATCTGGAAAAGAGAAGTTTTACTGTTAATCTTTTATCGTGATTTTGATCTTGCCTACAAAAGTACATCTGATGCGACTCATCTCCACAATAATAACGGACTATTATACTACTCAAGAGCAAGAAGAAACAAATATACCAATATACTAATAGAACAGTCAGGGAAAAAATATATTTAAAATGGCAAAAACCCAAAACCAACCACTGAAACACAACTCTCATAGAAACGAAAGTACACCATAAATCAGCTATTGATCATTACCCGTTTATATGCCTTGGTACATGTTATCTCCGTTACAGTTGGAGATAAGAGAAATGCTATAAACAGGAATGCAATTAGCAAAATAAAAAACTTTCCAAATGGAGAGCACCTAGCAACTACTAAGGAAATTAAAATAACAACCAAGAAGATTAAAGTGTTCTCTCAAATTTACCATTCAACATAAGTTATTAGTGAGTACCTCTTGGCGAGCTAGCTTTAGTTCTGCTTCAAGTGGCGCAAGAATGGCTTCAATTGGGGGCATGTCGTCATCTTTTTGAGCTGCATGAACTCTTCTAAGTGTAGCTTCTGCTGCAAACTGGGCAGCCAATGCTGTTTTCTTTTCATCATTTATCCTTTTAATCTCAAGATTCTGCAGACAAACAAGCCATAAATTAGCCTAACTTGGCAGAGAAAAGAATACCAATGAAGAAAAATTTCAGGAGTTTGATGTGGTACTTTGCTCTCAAGAAGTGACTCAGTAAGCTTGAGTTTCTCGTCCACTTTTGCCAACTCTTCCGTGAGCTTACATAGAGGGAAGCAGAATCAGAATTATTGTCAACATGAAATGAACAATCGTAACTCTTCAAAAAATAAGAGATGTTCCTAGAGAGTGAATCAGTTCAAGGCTAAATACAAACTAAAACAACAAGAGGACAGCGAATACAACTTAATGGAAGTAATCTACCATTTAATTTAAAATATATCTTCAAAACAAACTAAAAAACTTTTAAAAAGTTTAATACTTTATAAAGAAAGATGATTCAAAATCTACAGATAATCATAGAGGAGAATTTGATTATGCTGTTTAACAGGTTTATGGCCTAGTTCGGGATGGCATTCTCTCATAATAATTGCTTTGATGCTTTATGGCTTAAAAAATATCCGATAAAAGCTTTAGATCTCCACTCCTCCAATGTTATTCAACGGAGGTAGAAATCTTGGCCAGATAAGCACCACGCAAGAATGGATCTCCCTCTCACTATCTATTTCCTAGCATAACAGGAGTGGAGCGCTAACACACTTTTAAATGTTTTTTGGAGCTCCGAAGCATCAAAAAGGCTGTGTTCGTAGAACACATCCCCAACTAAGGTAAATGTGTGCTACAAAGCAATCCTATTTTGAAGAATGTCCGCAAATCCCTAGACGATGCGAGATCCATTTTCCAGATCATTAGTTAGAATCATCACTTCGAAATTACACAGACAATATCCAACAATGCCATAGAAAATGGGTTAATTCCAAATCAAAATGAACTTAGATTCACAGAGTGATTTCGTAGCACAACAACGAGAAAATAGGAGTAAACAACGCACATAAAAAACAATCAGCGAAGAACAGAGAAATAATTAAAGAAATAAATAAATCAATGAAAAAAAAAAGTTTAACTCACTTCCTCAACGGCCTTCTCCCTCGCACGCTCCGACAACCTCAGTGCCTTAATCTCCGCATACGCATCCCCCAATTCCCGTTCTTTGTCTGCAAAAACCCCACAAATTTACCATTTCAAACCAAGAAAAAGAAAAAAAAAACGAATTATTACCCAAAAAAATAGAGAAATTTTTTTAGCAAAAAAGCACACGCAAAAAAAAATAAATAAATAAAATCTGGATCTAACTACATTCCCACCTCTCACTTCGTTCTCGAGCCGATTCAGCTCGACCCGGACCGGATCCGATCCGTGAAGTAGATTGATGAACTCATCCACCTCCAAGCTCGGCTTTATCGACGGCCGCCGCTTCAGCGCCACCGCCGCCGGCGCCGGCGCCGATTTCCCCTCACCCTTCAACGCCGCCGCCAACATCAACGCCGCGGGCGGTGGCGCGGCGGCCGCATTGCCTCCCCCGCCGCCGTTCTCCGCAGCAAAACCATCGCGAGCGCCGCCGCAGAGATTGGCCATTCCCGGATCTGATCCCTCTCACATCAAATCAACAAGAAGGGCACAAATTACCAGGAAAATCAATGAGAAAAGGCGATTCCCAACGTCATCTCCTCCTCGGTCTCGGGAACTAGGAATTCGCCCTCCTCGATTGCAGCAACCTCGTCGCTAGGGTTTCGTTCTATCGACCTCGCGTTCCACAAAACACGAGCCCTATTTCGTCTCCCTCCTCTCTCTTTCTCTCTGTCTACACCTTAATCGTGTGTTAAGTAGGAAGAGAGAGAGAGAGAGAGAGTTCGTAGTAGCTACAGTGATGAGATAGAAGGGAATGCCCCCCTTTTATAGCAGAACGGTAATTTCATTACTTGAAATTTCAGGGACTAATATGCAAAAAGTAACTTTATTCGCAATAATAATTTCGAAATATGTTTCAAAATTTGTATAATATGTTTTATGCGGACTGAATATCGACCGTTTAAATTACAATGGGAAATAATCTCGGACGTCGAATTCCACCGCCAATCGTTGCGTACCGCGTTTCTTATCCAAGACGCCACGAAAAAAAGCGGTAGGCATAGTTACCGACTTGTGGAGTTTCCCGTACACCCGGTCCACCATGGACCAGTCTCTTAAAAATACAAATTTTGAATCCTGTAAACGCAGTAATTTTTAAAACTATTTAATTCCTATGTATTAGGTTTTTTAAACTTAATGATTAATTATATTATATAAAACATATCTAGAGATTACATATTGCACTAATGATTTATCTTTATATTCTAAATAGTTTGGTTTGGATATAAGCTAGAATTGCTGATTCGCTGGAACAAACTGGAATTGTTATAGTTTTGTGTTTGGATGAGTATTAAGGTTTGTACCAGATATAAAAAAAAATAGTGTTTGAATGTATAAAATAAAATAAGAAGAATAGATAATAGTTAAAAGTTAAAATGACGATGTTACCCCTTATGCTTATAATCCTATATAAGCAAAATTTGAAGGTATATTTAAATAGAAATATAGTTTGATTTAATTTGATAGGATAAATAGTTCAATGAATTAATATATTCTGAAATTAAACATAAATTTTATTTCAATATTTATTCCGCCATTTTTGAGTCCATAATATTAAAAATAATTTACCCTACAAATAAATATATTTAATAATAATGCAATTAGGTTTACAATCATGTGAACAAATAATTAACTACAGTGAAATTATGGTTGTTAACATTATTGTATTGCATTGAAATTTTTAAACCTCCTACGACCACTTATAAATACCAGGTATCTTATGTGCAAAATGTCTAAATTGTATAAAAATCCATGTAAGTAATAAAGTACATAATATTATCATAATGGAAGCAACAATATATAATTATACCAAACATTTGTGAGTTTAGCATAATTTAGTAATATTCACAACAAACCATATATTACAAAGTGTACCAAACATTTACAATAAACTGTGTTGACATAAAAACATTCCAATATATATATTACAAAGTGTACCACACAAGACTGAGTATGCAATTAAACATATACATGTCTACATATACCACACAATCACATATAATTATCACTGTTGGGTGCAAACCCATTTAATATAATTTATTAAAACCGACAGTTTAAATAATTAACTTCTACTGTTTCATAACTGGTCTATGATACTAGTTCGAAGATCGTCGCCCTCGTGTGAGTCTGATGTACCGCTGAAATCGCTCGGGTCTTCCTCTTTATCCTTTGAAGACGATAAGTCAAGATCTTCAGTAAAATATTTATCATTTTCTTGATATCGTAGAATAAAGTTGTGTATCACACAACATGCTATACTAATCAGACATTGCACTTTATAGGAAAATAGAGTTGCATGATTTAGGATCTTGAAATGCTTCTTCAAGATGCCAAAAGTCTTTTCTATAATATTTCTTAATTGAGGATACCGATGATTATACAAGTCCCGCGAACTTCGATGTGTGCGGCAACGTTTATTGCCATCAAATTGACTAAGATGGTATCTCTCTTCATGATATGACGCAAGAAATTTATATGTATTTATATATTCAGAATCTACCAAGTAATATTTGTATGCAAATATTGTCGACAAATGCAAGTCTCAATAACAATGTATAATCATTCATAAGTATTTACATTATAATATACGAAGCAAATATGTGGCACATACCTTCTAGGATAATTAAGCTTCCACTTTCGCAAGCCCATCTTAGAACTCTCATATCATCTGCTGAATGGACCTGGCAAACGGATGGGTTGGGTAATCCATGGGCGGGTCATTGTATCCGTGAGTTATTTGAGCATGAGTAAAATTTACCCGCAAATTTTTGGGTAGCCAACATCTTTACTCATACCCACCCGCGAGTGGGCGGGTGGGTATGCGGGTTATCCGTAATTTTTTTTTCTTTTTTGTTCTTATATTTTTTAAGTACAAAACATATATATATATATATATATATATATATATATATATATATATATATATATAAGTTTTAAAAGTATATTATAACTCATTATTTAAAGTATCATAACATATAATAAAAATATTTAAAGTCTTAAAGCAAAAAAATTTCACAAAAAAGTAACGCGATAAAAAATTAGGGTTAGAATTTTTAGAATGAATAAATAAATAAATAAATATATTAATTAAAAAAATATATTCTGTAATTAAAATATATATGTGTGGGTACCCGTGGGCACCCGCGGGCACCTGCGGGTTACCCAAAATGCCCACAGCTTAATGGGTACCCACTCGTTTTACCCATAATTTTTTGGGTTGAAAAAGTTGGTACCCATAACCGCAAATTTGCGGGTAACCTGCGGGCACTCGCGGGTTTGGGTCGAGATTGCCAGGTCTAGCTGAACCTTCCTATCTTATACATACAAATATAAAAAGACACACCAACCATCATAGTCTGCGATGTAAACCCTTTACGATACCGAAATCGTGGTTACTTGCTCTTTTGGACAACCACCGGAATATGCGTACCGACCATCACACCTATTGCATTATACAAATCATCAAGCAACATACTAATCTATTAGTAACAAAAATGAATAACGAGTAGACTCTACCTTAAAATGATGAAAATTAGAATTACTCCTAATTCTTAGATGCATTGCAGCATTACTCAATGGTAGAGTTACATAATAATTTTTCAACGACTAATAGTTTCTCTTGAATGTTGAAAATTTTCTGCCAGCATTCTATTTGCAACCCCATACCTTACGTAAAAAAGTCAGCAATCATATTCATGGTGCTATTTATCAGTCCTCTTCCAACAAGCTAATTGCAGAGAGCAATGAATGTAGTGGTTGTCATTCGAAAATGATTGTACTCTCGATTGGAATGACCATTTAAGATATCACAATCAATTGATGACCAGTAAAAGGTCTGGTACGACATTGTCACTTATTATATATATTACTATATGTTAAGTATTCTTGGTCAACGAGCATTATGAATATGCAATCCCAATAGTCATCATCTTCATCTAATATTGTCATCAGATTGCTTATAACCGGTAAAAATTCTTTACCTTAGCAATGTGATCTACCACATCCATCAAATTATGCGAAAAATATGCATTACATATAAGTAAAGATAGGTCTAAAGCTTATGATTACATAAACAGTACTAAAACATAACATACATGCAAAGATTAATGCAAAAATAACTAAATATAAACAGTAAGCAACATCCACCAACATTTAACCCTTGTTCTACAAGCTTGAAAAATATTGCTTGTATAAAATATTTTGCTAGCTATTAGTAGTCTATTATTCTAATTTTATTTACTTAAAAGTAAGTAAAAGACACTAAATTAGGTAAATCGCCCGTGACTTACTAAAATTTTCAATTTATTTCGCTTCTATAATTTAGGTTAAATATGTACAGAATTTGACCATTTTGATTTGATTATCTAACTTTTTAAAATTTTAATTTTATTGTCCAACTTTTTAATTTATTTGATTTGAGTCACTAAACGATATTTTGACTTTAAAATATGAATGTGTAGTTTATTTTTACTGATTTAATTAGTATATTTTATGTAATTCTCATAATAAAATTTATTGAAGTTAGTAATTAGTTTAAATTTTAAGGTCGAAATATCGTTGACTAAATCAAATCAAATTAATTAAAAAATTAGATGCTAAAATTAAAATTTTAAAATATTGGATAGTTGATCCACAGTTCAAATAAGTTGTATATGTTTTTTTTTTTTTTTTTTTTTTTTTTTTACATAGAAATTAGTTCAAAAAATAAAAATAAGTAAAAGTTAAGCACTCATTTGGTTTGGAGTTAAAGGGTGGAATAACCCCTTAACCCCGAAGTTATTTCCAAACACCCAATTTGGGGGGTGGGGTTAGCTAACCCCATACCAAATATGCTATTCCGGGATAGCTCATTTGGGATGGGATTAGTCCACCCCACTACTCCAACCAAAAATACTATTTTACCCACTATCCTTCTTATCCCATCTACTCCAACCAAATACTATTTTATCTATATTTGGACTAAACCCAATTCTCAACCAAACACAAAATTACTCAAACCCGAACTTAACCCTGAACTTAATTCTATCCCTCAAATAGCAAGTTTTTACTTAACCCCGAACCAAACGGTGGCTAAGGGTCTTCTTCAAAATGTCCTATAGTTGAGGGGTTTCAGAACATTTTCATCGTCGCTTTATAATGGGGCCACCAATCACGTGGACTCAGTCAGGGATGCAAACGGGGCGGATCTGGGGGCGGGAGACCCGCCCCGCCTCCCGCCCCGACTAGCAAAAATCCGCCCCGCCTCCCGCCCCGAATCCGTGACGGGTTAAAAAATACATCCCATAATCCGCCTCGCCTCGTAACCCGCCTCCCGCCGGCGCCCCGAATCCGCCCCGCCAACTAATATTTTTTATAAAATTATAATATTATTAATATTTTGAAAATAAAAAATAAATTAATAATAAAGTATAATACACCATTAATAAAGCAATATTTAATTAACAATAAAAGAAAAATAATATCACAATTCAAAATAAATATCAAATACAAAACATTAGAATGAAAGAATACTTTTATTTAAACTTTGTTGTAATATATACTTTTAGAAATATTTAAAAAATATAAAATAATATTCGTGGCTGATTCGGGCGTCGGGTGGCTCAAAAAAAATTTTCCGCTTCCGCCCGAATCCGTCCGGATCGTAAACTTACCCGTTTCTCCACCAAACCTTTATTCTTCATTACGCCGCTCCCATACGACAACGGGCGGGAGCTCACCTAACCCGACCGTGCATCCCTAAACTCATTGTTGCAGGCTCAAGGGGTCTCTATAAGCGACACGTTTAGAAAGGACGGAGTTTTTAGACGGTACCTGACTAAAGGAAGGGCTGCATCTGGCGTCCGGTTCGCCTCGTCGCTGAAATAGGTAGGAACATTGGAACCGGACCGATAAAGTAGAATTTCCCCGATGAGGACTAAACCGAATATGATTGTGAAAAAAAAAACCGTATACCAAAAAAAAAACAAAAAAAAAAATCGGAAAAGTGTAAGCAGCTCGACCTGTCCTAGCTCACCAATTGCGCCATCACTCATCGGCCTTTTCTCTTTCCTTTCGAAAAAAAAAACAGTGCACTACTTTTTTTATTTTTTTTTACTTTGCACTCAATAAATAAACTTCGTAATTAAAATTTAAATTTAACAGTAATTTTTAACAAAATCAATTAATATATTATTTTTTCGTATCTTTCACCTCTATATCTTCCGCTATCGACATCTTCTCGACCTTAAATACGCAGTTCGCGTGCTTGAATACTTCCCTCCGCTAGCCGTCTTCAAAAAGCATAGGCGTACCCTCATACGGTTCATCCACGCTATGGCCATGCTCATACTCCCAAATAGGACTTCAAAAACAGTAAAAAAATCTTACATATATATAAACCGTCTAATAAACTTTCATCTTCCCCCTCCCCTCCTCCCTTCTTCCCCTTCTTCTCTTCTCTTACTCGTCTCTTCTTTACATTTTTTCGTTTTAGCTAACACACGTACCAAATTATTTATCAATTCTTTTTTTTTTTTTTTTTTTTTTTTTTTTTGTTTTTTTTTTTTTTTTTTTTTTTATTTTTTGCATTAAGTTTATTTAAATTATATAAAGTCAAAACTTACATAACACTACAATCATAAATATAACAAAATCCTACTTAATCAACTCAAAAGCCTAGAAATAAGAAATTGTTAATAAAATCTCATACCTAAACAACTAAACAAATACAAAATACAACAAAACAAAAACAACAAGTCAAAATTACAAAAGTACACTGTAAATTTAATATTACCACTCCTGAGAAATAAAAAAACTATAACAATCTGAAAACAATCATCAAAAATAAACAAAATATCATACCTCACCAAGTAGTTTGCTGCATAACATCGTCGTACCATTTAATACCAAAAGAAAAAAAAAAACTTGGGGGATCTATTCAGAAAATAAATTATTATTAGGCCTCTGACATTTTTACAACCTCCAAAAAGAGATAGAGAGAGAGAGAGAGAGAAGGATGCAGAAGAAAGATAGAGAGAGAAAGAGAGAAGAGAGAGAGAGAGAGAGAAGCATGCACATGGTTACCTTGCAACTTGCCTGCATTAACTTCCTTAAACGCATGTAAGAAAAATACATACTTTCAACCCAAAGATAAGATGCTCCTCACTTAACCAATTTAAATCTCTGACCGCCATATTTTTTTCTTAATTTGATTCATCTCCTACCTACTAATTTTGATTTTGGAATTTCTTTATAGTAACTTAAATAATATAAATTCAAAAATTATAAAAAGAAGCAAAATCAAACGGTGTAAATTCAATAACAAAAAGTTAGGTTCAATTAAAACAATAGATAATAAAAGTTTAAAAAATGTCTATACATTTTAACTAAAAAATGCTCTTGCAACTCAACACAGTGCTTTTAATCAAGCGACAATGGCGAAAGTAGGCAGGAAAAACGACGATGACAATAGCTAAGCTGTACAATCACTTCTATAATGGATTCAAAAAATGGCTAAAACTTAATAAGTAAGCTGAGCGCGTTGAATTTCGAAAGATAACAACAACTTGAGGACTCTACAACAAACTCTTGGGAGGAATAATGGAACAATATTTGAAGAGTAATTTCGGACCGTCACAAGAAGAAAGACTCAATGAACGCGGACTCAATGTCAAATCATCTAAGACAGTACCGATTTTGGAGAGCACCAATCAATGAATCGCACAATTCCATATCAATTCTTACCAACCAATCATCAACTCCAATCACGACAACAAAATTCTTCAAAGTCAGGCGTGAGACAAAAATTAAGACCACCACTCGGCGTTGGGTCAAACAGGATAAGCCTAGGCCTCGATAGAACTGACATTTACGTTAGCACGATTCAGAATCAAACTCTACAAGTCCCATAACCTTTCGAAAAAGATAATGCCATGTCATAAATGGGCATGAAAGACAAATTAAAAGGAATTGTCTGTAGAGGACACTGCATAAATGACATGTTGCAAACTGCCCGAAATTCGATGTAGGAAACGTGTATGAGTTTTGCCCCAATTCGTGGGTCGGTAACAGGTTCAGGACCTAGCTCGGACCGAGAAGTGTGGTCCTTCAAAACATAATATTCCCCCAACGTACACTAAGGCCGCCAAAGTGAGACTTAGGCTTGCTCTCGGTTTGCAACATCGGGGTGGCTAACCGTACTCGTATGGCTGTTACCTGATCAGCAAATCTGACCCTGGGGCAGCCAGAACGCGCCACCAACTACGCAGGCCTGCTTAAGCATGTTTCGTGGCATTGTACCCGGTACATAGCAAACCCGTGACCCGTACGCACAGTGCAGCCTCGGCGTTCGGGAGGATTGCCAAGGTTACCATACATCTACAAATATGTACCCCCAAAGCCCCCATTACTCCTTCTTTGATGCCTCTTAACCAGTCAAATCAAGGTGATCATCCCCTTCCCTTGGTTGATCCCCGATTTTTTGTAATATATGGGTTTGATACTCTCCCTTCTCTCTCTTGCTTTATGTTCTCCATGATTGACGACTGACTTGGAAGACTGATTGGAGAGACCTCCAACCTACGATTGACTTGTTTAGAGCTATTTAATAGTTAGAACTATATTTTTCATTTGATACATTTTGTTGATTTGCTTAGAGAAACCCTAGATTTGAATTTTAGGTTAAAATGGGGATTTCGAGTTGAGTCTCTCTTGATACTTGATTGATCTATTGAACCATCTTTTAGTTGATTGAAGGATTCTCCCTCTGGAGTCAAAGAATATTCACCATTTCGTAAGTTTTATTTCCCACCTAGCAAAACTAATGTTGAGCTATTGTTGTTGAGGTCTGTACACTTCCTTACCTAAGGGTATAGGAGAGTGTGGAT
>NC_033621.1:4175048-4268033 GCF_001540865.1 Ananas comosus
CCCGCCTCGTAACCCACCTCCCGCCGCCGCCCCGAATCCGCCCCGCCAACTAATATTTTTTATAAAATTATAATATTATTAATATTTTGTAAAATATAAAATAATAATTTTTAATAATATTATATATATAATTTAACAATATTAATAATAAAAATTAAAAATATGAATCACAATTCAAAATAAAATTCAAATATTTCAAATACATTAGAAATGAGAGTAATAACTTATTTGTATTTTAAACTTTTTTTGTAAATATATTATTTTTTAGAAATATTTTTAAAAAATATAAATAATATTCGGGGCGGATTCGGGGCGGATTCGGGGCGGGTCAAAATTTTTTCCGCTTCCTGCCCCGAATCCGTCTCGGATCGTAAAACTTACCCCGTTTTCTGCCCCAAATCCGTTTATTTTCTTTCATTTACTGCCCCCATCGGGACGAATCGGGGCGGGAGCTCTACCAACCCGGATCCGTGTGCATCCCTAGACTCAGTTGCTTGTCAAGGCTCAAGGGGTCTGCTATAGCGACACGTTTAGAAAGGACGGAGGGTTTGGTTAGACCGGACCGGACTAGAAGGGGCTCATCTGCGGTCCGGTTCGGCCCGGTTCGCTGAAATTGGAGGGTAGGGATGCATTGGACCGGATCCGAGGTAAAGTAGATTCCCGATGATGTGACTCCGAGATATGTGGATGTGGGAAAAATAAAAAAACCGTTATGACCAAAAAAAAAAGAAAAAAAAAATCGAAAAGTGTAGCTAGCTCGACCTGTCCCTAGCTCGACCATTGCTGCCGATGCACTCATTCGGCCTTTTTCTCTTTTCTCTTTTTCGAAAAAAAAAACGTGCAAACTTTTTTTTTTACTTTTGCACTTCAATAAATAAACTCGTAAATTTAAATTTTTAAATTTTAACAGTTAGATTTTTTTAAAAAAATTTCATTAAATATATTTTTATTTTTTCTTTCTTTTTCATCCTCTATATTCTTTTCCGCTATTGTACCATCTTTCTCGCGCTTTATCGCAGTTGTCGCTGTTGCTTTGACATGATCTTCCTCCGCTACGTCTTCAAATTAGCAGTACGTACCCTCATCGTTGTTGCCATCCACGGCTATGTGGCCTATGCTCATACTTCCAAATAGGATCTTCAAAAACTATGTATGAAGAATCTTAAACTATATATATACCGTTCTAATAAACTTTTCATCTTCCCCTCCTTCTCCTTCTTCTCCTTCTTCTTCTTCTTCTTCTTCTTCTTCTTTTCTTTTACATTTTTTTTTCGTTTTACTAACACACCCTTAATTTTATCATTATTTTGCTTTAAGTTATTTTTTAAATTTATTAAAGTCAATAACTTTTACAAACTACAAGTCATTAAGATATAACAAAATTCCTACCTTAATCAACTGAGAAAATGCTTAGAATTATTAAATTTGTTAGAAAATTTCTACGCTAATATGTGAAAATAACATAAATAAACAAAAAAAACAACAGTCTAAAGATTTGAAATGTACACTTGTAAATTTAATATTACCTTCCTTGAGAAGAAAAAAACTATTAACAATATCTGAGAAACAAATTTCTAAAGAAATAAACAAGAGATATTTCTTATGCCTCAGCAATTGGTAGTTTTATGCGTGCATAAGCATTCGTGTACATGTTTAGATACAGGAAAGAAAAAAAAATAAACTTGGGGGATCTATTCCAGAATAATATTATAGTTGAGGGCCTCTGTACATTTTTAACCAATTTTAAATCTGACCCCATATTTTTTTTTATTTGATTTCATCTTCTCTACTTACTAATTGTTTGATTTAATTTCTTTTATTAGTAACTTTTAGAATTATAAAATTCTAAAAATTACTAATAAAAGAAGCTAAATCAAACGGTGTAAATCAAGTAACAAAAAGTTTAGGGGGTCAATTTAAAAATAGATTAAAGTTTAAAAATTGTCTATACATTTTAACTAAAAAATTAATGCTTCTTTGCACTCAAACAGTGCTTTTTTAATCAAGCGACAATGGCGAAAGTGAGGAGGAATCAAACGACGATGACATAGCGGAAGCGTACAATCAACTTCTTATTGAGTCAAAGAAAATGGCTAAACTTAATAAGAAGTTGAGGCGTCGTTTGTTGAATTTCGAAAAGGATAACAACAACTTGAAGACCACGAACAAAGCTCTTGAGGAGGAAAGGGAATCAATTTTGAAGAGTAATTCGGACCTCCAAGAGAAGCTCAATGAAGCGGAATCAATGGTCAAATCATCTAACGACAAGATTGAATTTTTGGAGCATCAATTTCATGAATCGCACAAGTCCAATCAATCCTTGACCAACCAAGTTCGACAACTCCAATCCGACATACAAAAGTTCTCATCGGGATCAAAAAAATTAGACCATATGCTCGGGTTGGGTCAAACGGATAAGCTAGGCCTCGGATATGAACGGACATACGTTGAGAAGGATTCAGAATCAACTTCTAAAGTCTCAATAATTTCGAAAGAGAAGGTATGTCATAAATGTGGCATGAAAGGACAAATTAAAAGGAATTGCTCTGTAACGCACTGGACCTTTGCAAACTGCGAGGTTCGAGTGTATGGCTGGTGTTATGAGTTTTTCCAGATTTTCTGGTGGGTCGTAGACAGTGTTCAGACCTATGGCTCGTATCCCGAGAATTGTGGTATTTCAAGTAGCACTAAGGTCGCCAAAGTGGAGGACTTAGGCTGCTCTCGGTTTGCAAATTTCGGGGTGGCGTACCGGTACGCGGTGATGGCTGTACCGGTACAGCCATCGACCCTGGCAGCCAGAGCGCCAACCCGAGGCTCGGGTTGGGCTGGTTCGTGGGATGTGTACCGGTACACAAACCCGTGTACCGGTACGCAGTGCAGTTCGGGCTGTTTCGGGGAGGGGTGTATTTGCAATTGTTACAACACCTATATAGGTGACCCCAGCCCCCTTAGCTGCTCTCTTTGAGCCCTAACCAGTGGAGATCAAGGTGAGTCTCCCCTTCCCTTGTTTGATCCCCATTTTTGGTGGATTTTATGGTGTTTTGATCTCTCCCTTCTCCTCTTCTTTGCTTTTATTGGGTTTTCTCCATGATTGAAGACTTGGAGCTTTGAGAGGAGCTTGTTTGTGAGGAGACCTCCAACCCTAGCTGATTTTGGACTTGGTTTGAGGCTATTTAAGAGGTTAGTAACATGTATTTTTCATTTGATACATGTTTTGTTGATTTTGGTTAGAGGAAACCCTAGATTTTGAATTTTAGGGTTAGAAATGGGGATTTTCGAGTTGAGGCTTTTTGATCTTGATTGATCTTATTTGAACCATCTTTTAGGTTGGTTTTGAAGGATTCTTGCCTCCTTTTGGAGATCAAGAGAGATATTCACCATTTTCGGTGAGTTTTTCCCACCTTAGCTTGAAAAGCTTAATGTTTGAGCTATGTGTTGTTTGTAGGGTTCTTGTGACACTTGTTTCCTTACCTTTAGGGTACTAGGAGAGTGGTGGACACCCTCATCGGAACAATCGAAGGGTTCCGTTGTCGTCGGTGGGTTTGACCTAGCCACATAATGAGAAAATCTCATTGTTGATGATTTAAGTATTGTAAAATGAAAAAGCATGCATATTCATGTTCGATGCATTATTTGTGATTTTTTTTTTTTTTGATTAAACAGGGGTTCGCCTGTTTGGTAGGGGAATACAAGCAGAGGGGACAAAGGGAGGCTTGTTCAGAGGAGAACGAGCAGGGTACAAGAGGTAGAGTGGGAGAAGCAAATTAGTCTAGCTATATTGGTCGCACAAGTAACCAAACTCGGCCACGTTCTGTTGGTTGGTTACCTCCTCCACACGTACATCCAGAGCTTGACTAAGCAGGTGACGGTCTTACCCAGTTCTTCGCTAGAAGTGCGGCGATTGGTAAAGAGTCTCGAGTTTCGCTCTTTCCATATTTCCCAGCAAACTGCCACAAAGCATAAGTCAAACCAAGCTTTTGCAGCTCCCGACAACACTTTCCTGCAGCTCTTCCATTATTTGTGAATTTTAGAATGCTTAAAATGCACATGTTACATACAATGCATATTTGACCTCTATATGGTAGAGAGTTTTCATGTTGGGCTAGGGGCCTATGGTTAGCATTCTTACATTTGATTAAAATCATGTTGCATATGGTGCTTATGGCACATAGATTACACTCTTGGGCTTAGAACGCATACTTGACATGGTTGGTCATATCGACCTTAAGTGACATAGGGTAGAGTGTATACAAATGGTAAGCTAATATCATAAAGCGGCATTAGGCTTAACCCTTTACAACAATCCAAAATCATGCTCTGTATATTCACCTTTAGTTAATTACTTGTATAATTAATCATGAAAACTTTAATAAATCCAAGTTTGGTCCTTAAATTATAAGACACGTGGCACTTCAGGTCTCAAACTTACTTTATGTCAACATATCACTGATATAATAGTGATGTAACATCTTAATTACTAGCACATTAACAATCACAATACTGCTATATCACTTCTGCATTAGCTATATATTAAGTATTTGATTGACTAATTAGATCATAGGATTAGATTACTATAGTTCTGAAAGTTCGAAACAGAAATTACAACCATATAATGAAATATTCATCTCCAAACAATATAGTGATCGAGGCACATGGATATCCTTAATAATCCAAATGCTCACCTTCTCCCTTTCTCTATATATATATATAAAATAATTAGAGTGATAAATTAACCAACCAAATTAAAATGTATAGGTAGGTGTTTATGAACAATAATATTTGTTAGCATGGAGACAATCTTTTTCGTGCAATAGTCCTAGCTAGCCCATGTGGCTCGGAATGTGACATATCGAAAGCACTCTTGTTTATTATTTCACATGAGATTATTTTCATATGTGAGATCATAACAAAAATTACATACTTGTTTTTTTTTTTTTTTTTGAGAGAAAGGAAGCATGCAATCTGCTTCATTCATTAAGTAGGTGAAATCAGTTACATAGAGTGAGGCAGCTTGGGCCTCGAGAGGACACTTAGACAATTAACAGACAATAACGAAAGGAAGAGCTCGATAAAAAAATAAGAACAAGCAGCAGAACGAAGGGTGTAACAGACACCAACATCACCCTGTTCGACAAAAATCAGTCCACTCCAACGCTAATACTCTGATACCGTGAGCAGTAAAGATGGCGTTCATTGGAAGGTTTCGAAAGATAATATTGTTTCTTGCACGCCAGATCGACCACCACGTGGCCGCCACAAATGTCAGAGCCTTCGTAGAGTCGCCCAGTGACCTTTTTTCTGCCAGTTCCTCCAAGACGAAAATGACATCCTCGAAGGAGGTGGAAACGTGAGGGTCGTCAAGGAGTGGAATAAAAAGATACTTGGTAACGACACATTCCACCAACAAGTGGTTTACTCACTACAACAGAATTAGGTTATAGGGACACATGTTTGGGACACTTTTGAGTAAGTGTCCCATTTATGCTAAAACTTAAAAACATATCTACTAATGCCTAAATATAAAGCCCAATCCAACCAAAAATAAAAGATTACTCTACTCATCCCACCACACCCAGTCCATTTGGCCCGATTACAAACAGAAAAGAAAAAAAAAAAGAAAAATCAATTACCATCTTTTCTTCTCTCTTCACTCAATCCACTGAAATTCTAGACGAAGAGTCTTTACTGTCGTCCTCCTCCGCCACCGCAGCCAACGAGATAGAGTTTCGGCGGTTGCTAAATGTTTAAATAAGTGTTGGTAAATTAGCAGCACTCTTTTAGGTTATAGCGACACTCTTTAACTGTCACTATATACCTAGCGACCCCACATATAGCAACACTTTTTAAAAGTGTCGGTAATTTTAGCTAGCAGCACTTTTTTGACATATACCTATATTTAAAAGTGTCGCTATAGACCGTTTTTGTTGTAGTGACTATTTCCAGCTTGTCGGCATATAAGACACACATGGTATTTCCTGATCATCCTCTTTTGAACAGATTGTCCACAGTAGGCAGTTTCTTTTCTAGGGTTAGCCAAAGAAAAATTTTAACTTTCATCTGGATTTTCATTTTCCAAATGGCAGGTGTCTTGGCATCCAAGACACCCCTTGGAATACCTTTTTTGGTAACATGTTGGTTATTATTCATAGAAATCATTACAAGAGAGAATGAAGCTTAAGGTCTGATGTAACACTAATTATGACACTCATGCACATAACAACAAAGTAATTGACTTATATATGGATATACTTTTCAACACATAATTACAGAATTAGAGGTTGATTGATTATCTGCTTATCATATTATCCAATGTAACCCTAATTAAACATAGCATCTGAGCAATGTCCTAATAAATTTTAAATCCTCACAAGGGGTGGCGTAATCAACGGGTAATTAGCGGACAACTCGAAACTCTACTGGGACGTTGATAGATACTAGATCTTAGGAGAAACTTTGTCTCTTATTGGTGATTAGAGTGAAAGATAAAAAGAGATATATAGCACACTTAATTTGTTGTAATATTTATAAATAAACTTTGTATTGTAGTACTATTATTGTACATGGGTGGTGTAGGCTTTGCTTAGAAGCATTGTATTTGATCAGCTTGTAGCTTCTTGTTACAGTTGTTTAATTAGATAAAAAAGTGCTTCTTACCTTGAAGGATCAGATTCCTCTTACAAAGAGCCAAAGCTGCAGAAACAAGATAAACCACATGCAACTCTTGCCTTAAAGGCATGGTTTTGATTGTGGAAGAGGCAAGGCACAATATATGTGTTTTATGTAGATAGAATAGTTACATTAAGCCATGCAAAAAAGTTACTGCTCACAAAATATCATTTTTAGAAGGGATCTGAAAAAAAATGGCAAAGATAGTTGCATGTGGCTTATCTTTTTTCTGCAGCTTTCGATATGGCAAAGATAGTTGCAAAGATATATACCTCAATAACCCCACATTGGATGAGACAAGAATTATGATCAAATATATATTTAAGGACCATAAACTCTAATACTACTAACTAGCAAGGCTTAACTATTTTGGGCTTGTCGTTTAGGCTCAACGAGTTATTAGTGTTAGTGAAATATATTGTTACAGTAATAGTGCAATGCGCTATGAATCAGTTATGATATAATCAGTATACTTTTGTATGGACTGATAAGTCTCGATATCAAATGTCGATCTCCTAATGGCTTCCAACCAATGTAAAAGCTTCGGGTAATTTACAGGATCGTGATAACATCACTCCAGTAAGTTTTGGGCCTTTTAATTACAGTAACCCAAAATTTTTAATTTTATCTTCTTTATTTTAGGGCCTTAGAATAGGGATGAACTTGGATTAAGCAAATTGACCTAACTTGGATATGAATTAAAATGCTTCACAAATCAAGATGATACAAATTTATCCCGCACAAGTGATACTATGATTCTCACTTAAGGACTTTAAGAATTTCATGATTTTTCAAACAATTCTCGGAATTTCAGAATTCTTTTAAGATTTTTCAAAATTATTTTTTCTTTCCAAATATTTTTCTAATTCAAAATTTAAAAAATTGAAAATAGTAAAAAAAAAAAAGAAAATTCAGAAATATAGAAGAAAAATCTAGAAATATTGTAGAAAGAAGTTTATAAATACTATTTAAGTTCAGCTTGTTAAAATTTAAATTAGTTTAAAAAATACAAATCGTACTGTTGATAATTTTAAAAAATATTTTATAATGGTTATGTTAGGTGTAGATGCACTTTTAGAATAGAAAGAATATTCTCTTTTATAAATAGTTGATAAATCCAAAACTTGTATTTGCTCTTTTATATATAGTATAGGGTGTAGACAAGAAGAGAAAAAAGAGTATAAAAAAGGCGAAGTAAGAGGAAACGGAGAAATGGCTCCGAGTTTCGCCTAATAAAAAAAAAACTAGGTCAAAGCCTTACCATCTCAAGAGAAGGGGAAAAATACCATAAGTGCAACAAAATTTTCAAACACTTGATTTTATTTTATAGTTTTTTTCTCATTTTTTTGAAATAAAGCCTGCAGGCCAATTTTAATTTTACAATAAACTTTCCCGAATCACATAATTTGGTCCTTTATTTATAAACCCATAAAAATAGCTCTAGTAACTAGTAAGGATATGTTTGGTATTGAGATTCATCTGAAGCTTTGTTAAGCAAATCGGAGTTCTTGGAGTATGGGATAAAAAGTCCATTCTTAGCCCAACCCATCTTCCTAGTTTGGCCCATTTTTAGTGGCCGCGACTACTATTATGGGCTTTGGATGGGCCAAAATCATTAGCAGCCCTACCAAAAATAATGTATAGATTTATTTATTGAAGAAGATACTTTCCGAATTGTTGGGGCGCCATTTCTCTGGGACCATGTGGATAGAGAGATTTTAGGGCTATTTTTGTATTTAGCCCCCTCAATAGTCCTTTCACATTTATAATTACAATTTTGGTCCTATCCCTGCCACGCAGGCATTACATCAGTGTCACGAGTTGAACACGGTGAACCATTCACCGTGTTTGAACAGGGTTAATGATTCACCTTGTTCTATACTTACATTTTTATTTGTATTTTTTCGCAATACATATATTTTCCCTTTCCCTCCCCTTCCTAAATACAGTGAACCATTCACCGTGTTTAGACACGGTGAATAGATTACTGTGTTTAACTTATTCTCTTGCCCACATGGCGATTACGTGGCGTCTGCGTGGCGGGATCGAGTCAAAATTGTAATTATAAATTTGGTGGGATTATATGTGAGAATTATTTTTTGAGGGGGCCAAATACAAAAAAAGCCCGAGATTTTACACACTGAATAATTCTGCAAGTCATATATTAATGCATCCGGCTCAGATGCATCCCGACACATTCGGACGATCGGATGGCCCTAAGGTGCTCAATATGCGCTACGATTGTTGTAGCGAAATATAACAAGTGTTATAGCTAATTTAGGAGCTGTTTGGTTGTGTGTAAATGTAAATATGGTATAGTTAAGATTGGATGCAGCTGAAGATGCGCGATTTTTTTTTTTTTTTTTTTTTTTTTTTTTTTTTTTTTTGGAGAAATAGGTAACATGTTATCCGCTTCATTTATTTCATTTGAAAATAAACTTAACTAGAAATGTGAATCAATCAGGATTCAAACTTGCGATCTCGGGTACCAATTATGAAGTTCTTTACCAACTAGGATTTGAAGGTGCGAGAATTACATGTGCATCTAACTGGTTTGAGGTATGTAATTGAGAGTAATAATGAAGCTAGAGAATTTTTTATTCTGTTGTCTTTTATTGAAAAACGTATTTATGGATTTCTTTTATTTTCTAGGGAAAACTTCAAAAACCTCCTATGTGGTTTCACACTTTTTCATTTTAGTACCCTATGGTTTAAAGTGTATCAAGTTAGTACCCAGTGGTTTCTCACTTTATCACTTTAGTACCATGTGGTTTAAAGTGTATCAAGTTAGTACCCTGTGGTTTTGCACTTTATCACTTTAGTACCCTGTGGTTTCACACTTTATCACTTTAGTACCCTATAGTTTAAAAAACCACAGGGTACTAATTTGATACAAAATCAAAACCACAGGGTACTAAAGTGATAAAATGCAAAACCACAGAGTACTAACTTGACACACTTTAAACCACAGGGTACTAAAGTGATAAAGTAAGAAACCACAAGGTACTAACTTGATACATTTTAAACCACAGGGTACTAAAATGAAAAAAATTGAAACCACAAGAGGGGTTTGTGAAGTTTTCCCTATTTTCTATATAGGATGCATAGAATTACTTTCCTCAGGTGCTACGTTTCCAGCTATGCTCGGTTCCAATGTAGGTCAAAACATAGCAGTTAAACCTTCATCTCCAAGTCCAACTATAATATGTCGATATAAATACAGCAAATTAAATGGATATTTTGAGTGTCTACAGTTGCACTTGTAATGCAGGTTCAATTGTAAGCAACCAAACTGGCGATATTTAGAGTGCATCAATCTGCACAGTTGTTACAGCAAAATGAAATGAAATAGTTGAAAAAAAAAAAATCCCCAAAATTCTCTATTTTAGGTTTTGTTTGGATTACCGGAAGACTGCAGTTTGCGTGATGAAAAAGTACGGTAAGAAAATAATCTGCTTGTTTTCATAAATAAAACATACCGTCCCGCTAGAAAGTGGATAAGCATATCTCTATATACTTTTGCGCCAACTCTCTTTCACGTAATAACATTAGACGACCCTTAGGGTGCGTTTGGTTCGCGCTATCTTTTAAAGATTCCTAGTAATCCAATGGGAATAAAAAAATATGACGGTATTTGGCTAAACGTATAAGTAATCTAGTTGGTAATATTGAATTCACTTGGGAATAAGATTCACCCCAAAGTACTAATCTCATTCCCTTGAGGAAGGGCAGGTATTCTCATATTAATGAATTGGGGTAATCATAATATATCTAATCTCTTTTTTTTTTCCTACCCGCCGGCTAATTGATATTATTTTTTTTTACACTCTAACCTTATATCTCTCTCTAAATTTATTTTTCTCTCTAAAATTCAACTTTTTTTTTCTCTCTCTAAACTAAGCTTTCTCTCTCTCTCTTTCTAAAATTTCAACTCTCTCACTCCCTCTAATTTCGACTATATTTTTTTTTCTATTTTTTTAATTATGCTTTCTCTCTCTAACTTATACTCTCTCTCCCTTTTTCTAAAAAGATGTTGAAATTTTTGGCAACATTATCTAAAATTAATTAAATTAATTAATTAATTAATTGTATATTTTTTGCAATATTAAATAACATGGCTAATTAATATTACCGTGCGAACCAAATACATGAATTCCACATTCTTAGTAATAGAATGAATAGGAATAAGATTCTCGGATATCTTTTATTTCTAGTAATTTTTCATAATGCGAACCAAACGCACCCTTAATGCCAAGCAAGTCCTTACTAAGCCGCTGTATTTCCAAGTATGCTCAATTTCAACATGGATCGAAATGCACTAGTTAGCCCTTCAATACTAAGTCCAACTATAGTATGTATAAAGCGGAGATACATATGTCTCTGCATGTTTTAGCTCCAACTCCGCCTTGCCTAATAGCATTAAATGATCTTCAACACCAAACTGAGTCCGTACTCTCCTTGGCTACTGCATTTCCAACTACGCTCAATTTTGACATAGGTAGAAATGCAGTAGTTAGATATTCTACGCCAAGTTCAGCTATACAGTATGTAGATACAACTATAAAATTGTATTATTGTTGAAATTATCATCACAGAAAGGAATAAATAATATGATCTGATTTTATATTCTAAGCTACAACATGGGAGTTCCCACGCCTTTTCTGATTCTATAAAAGAAATTTCACTCCTATCAGACCGAAAAATCTTTGTTGAATTCTGCATTTTGGCGCACAATTGACGCTTTTTCGTGCTGCGACTTCTCAATCTCCTTCTCGAGAAAATCCAGTATAGTATCAGTAACATGGTTCGGAGAGCAACCAGCGGCGAGCATCTTTCTCAGAAACTTGTATGCCTCTCTGACTCTCCCAGCTTTCGCATGAACCTCGATGAGTGTATTGAAAGTGATAACATCCGGATTAACGCCGCTTCCGATCATTTGCTTGAAAAGTTGGTTCGCCTCGTCGATCTTTCCGCCCTTTCCTAACGCATTGATCAATGTGTTGTACATGACGATATCAAGATACCCGCCTTTCTTCAATAACTGATCAAGAACCGAGCTCGCGAGCTCCGCTTTCCCTATTTTCCCAAGCCCTTGGATGACTACATTGTACGTCGCGATATCGCTAGGGCATAGCTTGCTCCCCATTTCTTGAAGAACCGCCCACGCCTCTTTCAAGTAACCCTTCTTGACGAAAGAACTCATCAACGAATTGTATGTGTAGCTCGTCGCGTCCTTTTGCGACGAAGCGAAGATCTCGAATAGCTTGCAAGCGACACTCAACTTCCCCTTGCCTAGAAAGATCGACAAGTACGTGTTAACCATGTCGACGTCGAAGCTCTTCGTCCCCATGTTTTGCACCCTCCGCCCTCTAAGCGGAGTAAACGTAGGGGGGTCGTCGAAAGATTCAAACTTGCGGGCGAGACGGTCGAGGTAAGGGGAAGAAGACCACTCGTCCTTCGTCTCTTCATCCGATAAAGCTTCTTCTTCGATATCTTCGCATGATTTACGGCCGATCAAGCTCACGACATCGTTCAAGTTTCCTTCGAATTCCGGAAACATCGGGGTGTAGTCCTTGCCCCTGTCGTGGGGGCCTCTCATCGCCGCCTCCATGTTCGCCTTCCAACTGAGAACGCTCGGCAGCAGCGAGCTGTCCCTCACATACTTCATCAACTGCTCGGCGAGCTCCCACCGGCCGCTCCTGTGCAGCCCGACGAGCAACGAAGTTATCGTGACCAAATCGACGGCCAACCCCCTCTCCTCCATCTCCCGCGCCAAATCGAGGGCCTCCGCCGCGCGCTTCTCCCTGCAGAGCTGCGCGATCACGATGCTGTAGGTGACGGCGTCGACGAACTGGCCCCTCTTGCTCTTCAAGTCGCAGAAGAGCGCGAACGCGGCGGCGGGGCGGCCGTTGCGGAACAAGCCGTGGATGAGGATGTTGTGGGAGCAGCAGGAGGCGCGGACGCCGTCGGCGGCCATCTGCTCGAAGAGCCTGCAGGCGTCGTCGAGGCGGCGCGCCTTGAGGAGGCCGTCGAGGAGGGCGTTGTAGACGACGGTGTCGGGGCGGACGCCGCGGTCCATCTCGCGGAAGATGCGGAGCGCGTCGTCGACGCGGAAGGCGCGGCAGAGGGCGGGGACGAGGGCGCGGTAGGTGAAGGCGTCGGGGTCGGGGCCGGAGCGCCGCATTTCGTCGAACACCTCGGCGGCGTCGCGCACCCGGCCGTTGATGCAGAGGGCGCGGAGGAGGGAGTTGTAGGTGCAGAGGTCGGGGGCGGAGACTTGGCTCATGCGGCGGAAGAGGCGGAGGGAGAGGGGGAGGCGGCGCCAGAGGGCGAAGGCGTGGATGGCGATGTTGAAGGAGCGGGCGTCGAGGAGGGGGATTTGGAGAGGGCAGCGGAGAGGAGGAGATCGCCGAGTGGGGAGGAGGAGGAAGGGAGTTTGCGGGTGATGGCGGGAGGCATTCGGAGNCGCACCCGGCCGTTGATGCAGAGGGCGCGGAGGAGGGAGTTGTAGGTGCAGAGGTCGGGGGCGGAGACTTGGCTCATGCGGCGGAAGAGGCGGAGTTGATGTGGGAGAGGAAGGAGGAATTGGAATGGGAGGAGGAGGAATTGGAGGAATGGGAGGAGGAGGAGGGGGATTTGGAGAGGGCAGCGGAGAGGAGGAGATCGCCGAGTGGGGAGGAGGAGGAAGGGAGTTTGCGGGTGATGGCGGGAGGCATTCGGAGTGGAGAGAAGGCGGGGGGAAGGGGGTCAAGACGGGAGTATCGATCTCGAGGTACTTCAGTTTCGAATTGTTTTGTTTTTGTTTGCTTTTGTTTTTTGTTTTTTTGTTTTTTTTTCCGTTAAAAATTGACCAATTTGCATACAAAATTAACAAATTTTGTTTTTTTTTTTTTTTTTTTTTTTTTCTATTTTATATATTCAGTCCGAATTTTCAGCAAACTGATCAAAATATCTTTATTTTTTTTCTCTCATTCTTTTTTTTTTCCTGCTCTAAAGAAGGCAGTGCAGGCAGAGGCGGAAACTGCCCGTCTCGCCTCTGCTCTCACGCCCTCGTCTCGCCCGCGCACCTCCTGCATTCCTCGGAATCGTCCTCGCCCGCGCACCTCCCGCATTCCTCGCCTCCGACCCTGCTGAGGCTGCGCGGCAACCCTCATTCTCTCTTAGGGCACGGCGACATTGAAACGCAGGCTCTTCTTCTTTACCGCATGCCGGAACGCCGCGACGTAGTCGAAGGCAGCGAACTCACCTCCGACAACATCGCGGTGGTTGCGATAGAGGACAAGAAAGATTCCGTGACCAAAAAAATTATAAAAAGAAAAAATAATAATAATAAATAAAAATAAAAAATATTTTTTTCTACAAAGAAAATAAAAAATCATAAAAAAAGAACGAAGATAAAATTGCATTGTTAAAATAAAATTATACTGTTATAAAAAATTTTTGCACTATTTTAAATAAAGTTGCACTCTTTAATATAGAATTTTCATTCTTTAGGATGAGAGTTACACTTTTGAAATCAAATTTACACTTTTTAGAATGAAAATTATATTTTTTAGATCAAAATTATACTTTTTAGATGAACTTTACACTATTTATAAGTATTAGTAAGTTTTACGAATAATTATCTAAGAGAAAAGAAAGGCAGCACCCACCAAATATAAATGCTTCAAGCTACAGTTATCTATTGAGTATTAAGTACACCATTCTAAGACTGTAGTGATAATGTCGAGTGGGTCCATTCTAGGGTAATTTACTGTATTTTCAAAAGTAAATGATGCTCTAAGCTATATTTCAGATTTTTTTATAAATTAACCCTCTAGAATTTTAAAATTTGCTAAATGACCCTTCCAAAATAATATTTGTAAAACTAATCCTCCTTTCGTCACGTATGCGGAGGGGTGGAAATTTTTTTATAAAAACGGTAAATCGTTCACCGCCTTCAATACTAATAGATTTTTATAAAAGCGGTGAATCGTTCATTGCCTTCAGTACTAATATAATTAACAAAGACGGCGAATGGTTCACCATTTTTTACTTATTTAATATTTTTTCTATATCTCATATATAATCTTAACAACCACATAAAAATTATAACAAATCACATATAANTTTTTTATAAATTAACCCTCTAGAATTTTAAAATTTGCTAAATGACCCTTCCAAAATAATATTTGTAAAACTAATCCTCCTTTCGTCACGTATGCCCCATATATAATATTAAACCACATAAAAATTATAACAAATCACATATAATCTCAACAACTTGAAAATTCTAATAATCTATCCATATAATTCTAATATAAAAATGACAACAAATCACATATAATCTTAACAATCTGAAAATTCTAATAATTTATCCATACAATTCTAACAATCAAATAAAAATTTCATATTAAAAATCTCATTTTTTTTCTATTTTTCATATAATTCACGTATAATCCTAACGATCTCATTTTTTTTTATTTTTCATCTAACAATCTCACTTTTTTCTATTTTCCATATAACCTACATACAGGAAAATATAAGGTTGTTAGATGAAAGATAAGAAAACGTGAGATTTTTAGGATTATACATGAATTATTAGAATTTTTATTTGATTATTAGGATTATTTGAATAGATTATTAGGATTTTTAGGTTGTTAAAATTATATCTGATTTGTTATAATTTTTATTTGGTTGGTAAGATTATATATGAGATATAGAAAAAAATATTAAATCAGTAAAAGACAGTAACCATTCACCATCTTTACTAATTATATTGACAGTGAGAAGGCGGTAAATGATTCACCGCTTTCATAACAAAAGTTTGTTCTCTGGCTACGTGGTGAAAGGAGGATTAGTTTTACAAATATAATTATGGTGTAAAAAATTGGGTAACGGTGTAATGGGCATGGTGAGCGCCGAGTTGGGGCGGCACGAGCGCAACGCCGTGGCCTCAAGGTCGGCGCGCTCGAGCAACTCCATGTTCTTATCCCAGACCAGCACTGCGTTGATGAGCACCCGCTCCTCGTCCTGCCTCCCCATGTGCCGCCGCGGCTCCGGCTCCGCCCGTGCCGCCACGAGCCACGGACTGCATAGGCGGCGCGGTCGAGGTGGACAGAGAGCACGTGGCGTGCAAAGGGGAGGGCGGAGAGGAAGAAAGGGGCAGGAAAAGGGGAAGGATGCCGATGACGATGAGCGGAAGGAGAAGGAAGAAAAAAAGAAAAAGAAATAGTGTAAAGTTTACCTAAAGAGTGTAATTTTGGTCTAAAAAGTATAACTTTCATTTTAAAGAGTACAATTTTGGTCTAAAGAGTGTAAATCTCATTTTAAAGAGTGAAATTTCTGTATCAAAGAGTGTAACTTACAGTACAAAAATTTGTATAACAGTGTAATTTTATTTTAATAGTACAATTTCATTATTTTTTCATTCTTTTATAATTTTTGATTTTTTCTGTAGAAAAAAAATATTTATTTTTATTTTTATTTTTTTCTCTATAGTTTTTTTTGGGATAATTGCCTATATACCCCTTAAAACTTCGAAAATATTTTATTTACCTCTACTTTTTTTTTCTTTCCAATATGTCCTTCATATGTTTCTCCGTTATTCCAAAATACCCCTACAGTTACCACCCGTTAAGTTAACTTAGGTTAAACGTGAGTTAAACATCTACCACAGTTAAAAAAAATTAAAATGCTACTTTTGTCCTTAACTTAAGGACAAATAAGAAATGTTGGTAATGATAGAAGGGTATATTTGAAAAGATCAAAAAGAAAAATACTTTTTGTACCGCTAACTAAAGGACAAATAAGAAAAGTCGGTGATGGTAGAAGGGTATATTTGAAAGGGCAAAATAGTAATTTCATAAAGATGACAGAGTTTATTAATATATTTTAACTCTATGGGTATATTAAAAATATGTTAGAACATAAAAATAATATTTTCAATATTAGCCTTCTAAAGCCTTAAATCAGAAAGTCAAGAACTTTTTAGGGGCATATAAGCAATTGCTTTTTTTTTTTGTCACAACCTCTCTCTTGCCCTATATCGCAACCACTGCGACATTGTCGGAGACGAGCTCGCCGCCTCCGATGATGTCGCGGTGTTCCGGCGGGCGGTGGAGAAGGAGGGCTTGCGCCTCGACGTCGTCGTGCCCTAATGGAGAAGGAGGGTTGCAGCGCGGCCT
Organism: Ananas comosus; assembly: GCF_001540865.1. Taxonomy (NCBI): domain Eukaryota; kingdom Viridiplantae; phylum Streptophyta; class Magnoliopsida; order Poales; family Bromeliaceae; genus Ananas; species Ananas comosus. The sequence continues at coordinate 4,191,881 of NC_033621.1, forward strand.
CAGCGGGATCTGAGGCGAGGAAGGCGGGAGGTGCGCGGACGTGAGAGTAGAGGCTAGACGGGCAGTTTCCGCCTCTTCCTTTGCCGCCTTCTTCGGAGTGGGGAAAAAAAAAAAACGAGAGAAAAAAAAAAGTTAATTTTATATAGGTCCCTACAAATATAGTAAATTACAAATATTTCCATACAAAGTTCAAATTTCATATGTTGTCCAGCTAAAAGTCCTAATATATTCAAATATGTTTTTGCCGTTAGAATCCGTTAGAAAAATTTAGTTAATCATAGATTAAATACTCAACCATAATTTTTTAATGAGATGAGTTGACATTTTTATCCTTTTTATATTATACCTTTTTTTCTCAATCAAAACCCTAGCAATAAAACCTCTTTTTTTTCTTCCTCTACCTCTTCCTCTCTCTACTTCATGCTAGTTTTGAACCTATCTCCATTAATCCACGACCGGATGTTGCTTCGCCAATATCAAACATGCGTTGCCTTTTCATTCAATTTTTTTTTATAATTTTTTTTTTTGGTGCTCGAAAGAAAAGATTTATGTGAGAAAAAAAGTAAGAAAAGAGGTTGCAATAATGATAAAATGGGTTGGAATTTTAAAAAGAAGAAGATGAGGAAAAAAATGAACATTGAAAATTTTTTGGAGGACATTTATGTATGATTATAGCTATTATAGATTTTGGAGGGACATATTTGTGATGGTAAAAAAGTTATTTCACTTATCTACTGTTAAGAAATAAATAATACTTTAACGGTAACAAACCAGAGAGATATATTTAAAAATATCATGACTTTTGTAGGGACAACATATGATAGTTGAACTTTATGAAAATATATTTGTAATTCACTATATTTACAGAGACCTATATGAAGTTAGCCTTTTAAAATTTTATAGAATAAATTTTAACTTCTAGTAAATTAATTAAAAAATTATTATTTCTCTTTGTCTTTCTTGCTATCTCGTTTAATTTTTTTGTCCTTTTTCGTCTCTCTCCGATGATCTTCTCTCTCCGATGATCTTCTCGGTCCTTCCTTTCTCAAAGTCTTAGCTCAGCTACAAAGGTAGGCCTGGGCCACCTTGGTACCAAGAGCCCCTTTAAATTTTAAAATTTTTAAAATATAGCTTTTAAATTGTAAATTTTTATCCAATATTTTTTTATATTCTAAAATTTGTTTTAAATATTTTTTAAAATTCTATCCAAATAATTTTTAAAAATTTATATTTTTTAAAATTTTGTCAAATAAATTTTAAACCTTAAATTTCTGTCCAAAAGTTTTTTCTGTTTTTCTCAAAAAATTATGTTTAAATATTTTTTAACCATAATACCCCTCTAATAGTTAAAAGCATGTAGAAAATATTTTATTATTAAAATATTTAAATAAAAGTTTTAAAACCTAAAAAAATAAAATAAATACTAGGCAAGCATGGGCCCTGCCCGGTTCGGTGAAACCGGCCATCCTGGGCCACAGGTCCCAAAAATTCGGCCCAGCCTAGCATCATCCGAATCTGCAGCCGAGCCGGGCCCGGGCGGTGTTGGCCCATTTCGGCCCAAAAAATGTGGATCATGCCGACCCGACACGGCCCACATTATATCCCTAATCCCATGTGCCGACGAGACTATCAGTCGTTAGATAAACCTCGGTTCGGATCTTAAAGCATCCAGTTTGATAGCCTAAACGTCTGCTGAGACGCGTCCTATGAATTTATTTTTCCTTTGGTTTGCAAAGAACTCGGCTTGTACTCTCCATTAGCTACATAAGCAAATCGTCTAGAGCCACTGTGCGCACTCTTGCTTCACAGAATTTGCTTATCTAGACAGATTAAGCTGGAAGTACATTTTTTAGTATTGTGTGCAGAATTCTTCAGTACATAAATATGGTAGGGCTAATTTCTTCTATGCCCTCTCAAAAAATTGTAATTTTAGATGGCCCTCTAAGCTGAAGAATATCGTGTATCTATATGAGGGCTTAGGGTTTAAGGATATTAGTTATATGATAAATATGGTTGGTAAGCTAAATCTTCATGAAACGATTAGAGTAGATATGTTTAAAAAAATCAGATCTAGGTAGGAGGATCACTCTCCCTCCCACTCTAAAATATGACACTAATTATTCCATAATTATTATATGAAACAAAGATAAAAGAAAAGGATGGTCAAACTATTATTAGGGCTCTGAATTGTCCACCATGTGCCATGAACAAGAATATATTAACGAAAAACTAGTAAGAAATAATTAAAAATAAGGCTAAATTATAGAAAACTCCCTTATAAATATCTATTTTTTTACTTTCTCTCCAAGACTTTCAAAAACCTATATTTTGCCTGCTTAAAATTTCAAAAATATTTTTAGAGGGGTACGACATTAATGGAGAGGGCAAAATAACCAAATTATCCTTACTTCTTCTATAAAAAAAATAAATTTTTAATATATTTTTGTTATTTTGGGGATTTTTATAATCCTAATCTAATTCAAATCTCACAATTTTAGGGATTTTTTTCTAACTCGAACATATCTAAAAAACTGACTAAAATAAATTAACAAACAAAATAATTCCAAAAATTAGAAAAAAATTAAAACCTAAATGACTCGATCAATTTTAATGCAAAAATTGACCCAAATAAGTAAAAGATGATTCGACTAAACCCTATTTGAATCTGGTTCTATATCATTCGTTTTCGCTGTGCAGGATCTCGTCCTCAAGATCAACATAATTAGAAGAAGAAGTTGATAGCATCAAACCATTATACAGATTGATGATGCAATCCAATGCCTGAATGTCAAATAATCTTCATCGGCACCATCTTAATCATGGTTGATGTTTGAAACTCAACTTGTGGTAAAAGAAGGGCCTTCGGCAGTGGTAAAGGAGGTGTAATAACAGGCGCTTCCATAATTTGCTTAGATACTCCAAAGTTTGTCGAGTCGACGAAGGTGGTAAAGAGTCAGGCAAGATTGGATATGGCTGCGTCGACTTTGGCTTCTTAACTCTTGAAAAAATAGCATATTGAATACCATTGTCATGAAAAATATGCTTATTTTTCTCCACAGCTAAAAAGCTTTTTTTTTATTCATGCCATGGTCGGCCAAGTATTATGTCACATTTCTGAATATCAACCATGAGGAATAATTTTTTCTTTTTGGTATATTATGTCACAGCCCTGAATATCAACCATGAGGAATAATTTTTTCTTTTGGTATTCATCTTGCATTGTGAGTATACTGGATTTAATATATTTGGATTTGATAATAATGCCATCATAAGACACAAGATAAGAAGAAAAATAACAGCACGAATAAGATTTAATTTGGCTAAAGTACAAAAACTTTTCTTGTCAAAATCCGATTTTTCACTTTCTTCCCATGTTATTAAAAAACCTACACTTTGTCTCCTTAAAAAATGAAAAATTTTCACCTTGACCTCTGCCATTAGTTTTATGTTAGGATTTTGTTTATATTCTATTGTTATATATTTTTTAATTCCCAAAATATCCTTGAAACCCTTATCTCAGATCTTCCTTTCTCACCGACGTCCTCGGCCACATCGCCTCGCCCTTGCCCACCCCTCTTTCCGTGTCCATACACATGTCCTTGCTCTCCTCCTCCGCCTCGCCCTCGCCCTCGCCCTTGCCCTCGCACCTCTCTATCCATGCCTACCTCGATCTCCTCCCTATAATTGCCGAAATGGAGAGGCGGCGAGGTGCTGGAGGAATAGGGAGTAGATGGAGAAACGGAGTTGGAGCTAGGGTTAAGAGAGGCGCGAAGGACGGAGGAGGGGAGGCTGCGGATGAGCAACATTGGGGATGAGACGAAGAAGATAAAGGGCAATTTGGTTATTTTGTCATCAAAGTTAACACCATACCCCCCTGTGAACATTTTTTATTTTTTAAACGGACAAAGTGTAGGTTTTTGAATAACATGGGGGGGNAGGGCAATTTGGTTATTTTGTCATCAAAGTTAACACCATACCCCCCTGTGAACATTTTTTATTTTTTAAACGGACAAAGTGTAGGTTTTTGAATAACGGGGGGGGGGGGGGAGTGAAAGGGTTTTGACATAAGGATTTTCTGTAATTTAGCCTTTAAATTTTCTGCCAATTTTCATGAAATAAGGTTATGATAAATTGATGATTAATTTATACTCGATAAGGAATACCATCAAATCTCATAGCAGTTTGAAAAGAAAAAGTAAAAGAAATAAAATTCTTTTTTTGTGGGAGATTATTTTGAACTGATTGAGAAATAACATGAGATAATTGTAGGACGGAAGTTGCGGATGTTGAGGAGCCGGTGTGCGATGGAGGTTTAGAATGAATTAAATTTTCAAGGAGTTGCTCTGATACTAATTGTTGGGGCTTAGAATCATCTTGGATGTGCTATCAACAAAAATATACAAATAAAGAATTAGCCAAACATAATAGAAAATAAAAATATAAAAAAGAGACAATGATTTACGTAGTTTGACAACTTGTCTACGTCCACGAGGAGAGCCATAAAGATATATCCTTTATATAAAGAAATTAGAATATTGGTCCCGTGTTTTTATGTTTCTCTCAATCTAAATATAAAAGCCTTATGCTTATTGTCACCCTTTCCTTATTATAAGAAAAAATTTCTATCTTTATCCTAAATAGATTTCTTTAAAATAGAGAGAAATTCAATAAGCTACTATTTAAGTTGTTGGGCTTTATGTCATACTTCACATGCTTTACTTGTTTGTGGGGTATGATAGAGTAATGCTTATACTAGAGAAGGGCAATGTGGTATCCCTGGAGTTCAATAGTTGAGGCTTGTTGATAGCTCTGGAGAGTGTCGGGACAAGTCCGAGTCGTGTTGGTGCGAATTAGATGCTAAACGGACTCATTGCGACGCGAGAGCAGGGTGTGAACTTTGCAAACTTGAAAAAGGGCTATTTTTGCCTGTTGTACCGGTACAACTATCGAGTTGTAACCGGTACACTTTCTGTACCGGTACAGCCATCGAGGTGTATCGGTACACTTTGCCAGAATCTGCGCAGCTGCTCTCGGGTTGCCATTTGTACCGGTACAAATGCCCGTATACCGGTACACCTGAGTAGGTAAGGGGCTTTTTGGTAATTTCTTACCTCGTGGACTTATCCTTTATCCCTCCTTTTTATAACGACGTAGAGAGGATGAGAGGGAGAATTTGACTGTTTTTCTTCTTCTCTCTCTCTCTAGCTTGGTTCGGTTTGTGGAGGAGCTCGGGTGGAGTTGGTTCGTCGTCGACGTCGCGTCGCGGTGCCGTTCGAGCGTGTCTTCATCGTCGTAGTGCTGCGGGGAGGCCGGGCGAAGGTGCGATTTTGCTGTTCTCGACGTCGCACTGGATTGGATTAGCTATCAAGGTGGGTTAAACGTCGGTTTAGCTTCTAAGTGCATATATATATATATATATATAGTTGGCATGTGTGCAAGGTAGCATGTTGTATATTGTATTTGCTCGATTCATTGATTTAGTATAGTTGTTCATAAAATCTGAATTGGAGCATTGTCGTTTGCTTGTATCTACTAGCACATGTTGGACTTGGATTTGACTTAGGAGAAAACTGCGATTATAACCTGTCATATGCTTAAACTACCGGATTTAGCTCTAGGAGCCGTTGTTATATTGTATTGCTCCAGTTTCAGTGTGGTGGATACCCCAGGTAGTTTAGTTTGCTGTTACGCTCGTGCTGGGGATGCCGAGTGTATTTGACAGTAGCGTTCAGGTTGTTCCGGACTCGTGGGTGCCGTCGGGGTTGACGGTGGACCCAGATCGCCGTTTTGGCGTCAGATTGTGCTGAGGGCACGTGACCTGTTGGTTGTTAGACCCTGTTACCTGATTTTGGCTTGTGAGAGCCTGATTGAGCTCGACAGAGATATGCTGCATACTCGTTTGGATAGCTCCCACGAGTGCCACTCCGGAGACGGGCTTTGTGCTTTCACGTTGGTGTCATGCGTGCAGGTTGGACTTGCTCTCCACGGACTGCTTTATGTGGAGGTAGCTATATAGTCACAACCAGGCGGGACGGGTGTGTTCACAGTCCCAGGGACGGGTAGGCTTACAGTCCCAGTTGGATTGGGTCAGGCTTGATATTTCCTACAGTTGGTTAGTGTAGAGAATGATAGTGTAGTGACTTGTAGCTGTAGATTTCTTGCTAGCATTTTCTACTATCCTCGCTCCCTTCTGCAGACTTGGTGGGTAGACCGGCGTTGTAGAGGGTGGTACCTACTAAGGACTACTTGTGTTTACAGTAGTTCTCACGCCGAGTTGTTACTCTTCTTTTGTAGAGCCTTCGATTCCGGCTGCTGCATCTTCTGAGGCCGATCGTGGCAAGGGCGTTGCGAGCTAGAGCCCTACCCGACGAGTTGTCGAGCTAGAGAATTGCCCACTGCAGGTAGTATTGTTTTTGAGTTCATATACATACTATTGCTGTATCTCGCTAGGCGAGCTTTTGTGTATTGAACAGTGCATATATAGTGAACTGTTTCCTTTTCTACCTGCTTATATTTTATCTTTCCTAGCAACTCTATACTACTGGTTGTAGTATTATATGTATTACAGGTACAGCTATCGTTTCGTATACAGGAAAAATTTCTTTGTATACGACAGATTTGTCGGTGTGCCCGGGGAACGTGAAATCCGGGACGTGACAGATTAAATTGGTATCAGAGCTTAGTATTAGGTCGTTGGGATCTAGGAACCCTAAGCTGAAAAATCTTAGGAAGGCAAGACGCAAGAGGCGCGACTTATTGCGAAAGTTATTGATTGGTTGTTCTAACTCATCCTAGAGTGGAGTGCGTGACTGAAGGAGTGTCTGTTTCGGTCCAGAAAAATTATGTTGGCTGCAGACGACATAATTTTGAGGAGAAACAGGGACCGCCTTCTAGACTTTCGTTGATTGGGTCGAGAGTGTTTGTGTTTTATCCGACCCTTGTTTTGTTTTGTGTAGCTATGTATCGACGCAGAGGATGACCGCCGACCCGAGGTCGCGCACCATCGCCTGAGAGGCCTAAGCAGGTCGAGCCGGATACCCGACCAGAGGCGAGTGTACCCTTGTTGTGGAGCAGAGTACCCAACCGGAGGCGAGTACACCCCCTGATTTGAGTGCACAGTTGGCTGCCCTGACCGAGGTGACGAGGCGGCAGAGGGAGTTGTTGGAGAAGTTGTGTGAGAGGGTAGCTCCGCTATAGAGTACAATACCGAGAGCACCGGAGCAGGCTGTTCTACCTCCGATTACTCCAGCGGTAGCACCAGCCGCTGTTGTACCCCCGCCAGTGGAGCTTCCTGCGACGCCAGTTGCGCTTGCCAGGGGGCCAGTACAGTTGACAGAGACCGAGCAGGAGCGGTTGACAGAGAGACTGGCTAGTTTTCGCCGTTTTGATCCGCTGATCTTCGATGGCAGTAGCACTGAGGCCTGGATTGTTGAGGGCTGGGTCAGTGTGATGGAGAAGCTATTCAAGGACCTATACATTCCTCAGAGGGAGTAGGTACATTTAGGAGTACATTGCTTGGTAGGGGATGCACACGCTTGGTGGAGAAGGTGGAGGTGAGACCAGGGCTGGTGGCGTTACAGCTGAGGTGGGACAAGTTTTGTGGAATACTGTTTGGGATGTATTTTCCCAACAGTGTGAAATAGAAGCTCGAGGAAGATTTAAAGAGGATCCAGCAAGGGGAGCGGACAATTCAGGAGTATGTCCGGGAGTTTACTCGACTCCTGAACTGTGTTCCATTTGTGGCCAGAGACGATGCGCATAAGGTCTACTTGTTTGAGCAGGGTTTGAGACCTGACATCTTCAGGTTTGTACGGGCGCAAAGGTAGAGGACCCTGGATGCGTCCATAGCAGGCATTATAGGAGGAGAGAGGCGAGGTGTCGCTGCGGGAGCCGGCCCAGGGGCTGGGGCAGAGCTAGGACAGGAAGCGCCCAGCTCCAGACAACGGAGGACAGCCAAGTAGCGGACGTCCGCCGAGGTCACCACGATCACATTTTCAGGGTTGTGGGTCCTCGAGGCGTCAGCATTCCAGAGATTCTCGTCAGCAGAGGCAGACACCGAGGACACCGCAGTGTGTGATCTGCGGGGGACCACACTGGCCCCGACAGTTCGAGCAGAGAGAGGGCCGTTGCTACACTTGTAGTCAGCCAGGACACATGCGGTCATCTTATCCCCGAGCAGTATCACCAGCACCATCATCAGCATCAGCATAGCCGGGATGTCCGTAGTCTTACGGGGCACCGCCTAGTTACCATCATGAGGATAGGGCATCCATGCCGCGACAGAGTGAGCGGCGATAGTAGGGCCCGAGTGGCAGGGTTTATACAGTCCAGGTGGAGGACTCTTCGGCAGCCCACTGAGTGGTGGCAGGTATTATTTTGATTTCTGGCATTAGAACTCGTACTTTGTTTGATACCGATGCATCACATTCTTTTGTTAGCCGAGTATTTGCATTGTTGTATGGTCTAGAGTTAGGGTCATTGTTACAGGCACGAGAGGTGCAGATCTCCGACCATGTGTTACAGGTTGTAGAGTGTTGCTGGTCATGTCCGGTGCAGTTAGATTCTTGGATCATGTCTGCAGACCTGTTGGTGTTAGAGCAGTTGCCGGACTTTGATGTGGTGCTCGGTATGGATTCACTGGCGCGGTACTATGCTACTATCGACTGTGGAGCGAGGACGGTGACGTTCCGCGAGCCAGGCCAGGAGGAGTTTATTTTTAGAGGCTGTAGGAGTACTTTGTTTGCCACTTGGATATCTTCGGCGAGCGCTCGACAGCTGATGAGTAGGGGATGCATTGCTTTTCTGGTGACTATTGCAGAAGTGCCTACGGCGACGCCGGGACTCGAGGATATCCCTGTAGTCCACGAGTTTCCGGACGTGTTTCCCCCGGAGTTGACGACGATGCCGCCGGAGAGGGAGATTGAGTTTGGGATTGATATAGTTCCTGGAACTGCACCAATCTCAAAGGTACCTTACAGGATGGCACCGGCAGAGCTGAGAGAGCTAAAGGCGCAGCTTCAGGATTTGATGGACAAGGGATTTGTGAGACCCAGTGTGTCGTCTTGGGGGGCGCCGGTGTTATTCGTGAAGAACAAGGATGGTTCACTTAGATTGTGTGTGGATTATCGGGAACTGAATAAAGTGAGTTGAGAGAGCAATCTCGAAGATAGTTCCTGAAATTGCACCAATCTCGAAGGTACCTTACCTTCGAGGGAGAGGGAGATTGAGTTTGTGATTGATGTAGTTCCTGGAACTGTACCAATCTCGAAGGTACCTTACCGGATGGCACCGGCAGAGCTGAGAGAGCTAAAGGCGCAGCTTCAGGATTTGATGGACAAGGGATTTGTGAGACCGAGTGTGTCGTCTTGGGGGGCGCCGGTGCTATTCGTGAAGAACAAGGATGGTTCACTTAGATTGCGTGTGGATTATCGGGAACTGAATAAAGTGACCATTAAGAACAAGTATCCTTTGCCGTGCATTGATGATCTGTTTGATCAGCTGCAAGGATCTTGTGTCTTTTCGAAGATTGATCTCCAGTCCGGTTACCACCAGTTGAGTGTGAGGGCCGAGGATGTTTCCAAGACGGCTTTTCAGACTCGGTACGGGCATTATGAGTTTACAGTGATGCCTTTTGGATTGACGAATGCCCCTGCTGCGTTTATGGATTTGATGAACAGAGTGTTCAAGCCATTCTTGGATAGGTTTGTGGTAGTCTTCATTGACGATATTTTGATATACTCACGGAGTTATGCCGAGCATGAGGAGCACTTGAGGACGGTGCTACAGCTTTGTGCGAGTTCTGGTTACGGGAGGTTGCTTTCTTGGGCCACGTGATTTCTGCTGAAGGGGTAGCAGTGGACCCGAAGAAGATTGATGCGATTCGGGATTGGCCCAGACTGACGATGGTGACAGAGGTGAGGAGTTTCCTTGGATTAGCAGGTTATTACCGTCGGTTTGTAGAAGGCTTTGCGAAGTTTTCCACACCCCTCACTCGTTTGACTCGAAAAGGGATTAAGTTCACCTGGAGTGAGGACTGTCAGAGGAGTTTTGATGAATTGAGACAGAGGTTGACGTCAGCTCCTATCCTTGCCCTTCCAGTTATGGGGGAAAGATTTGTGATCTATAGTGATGCATCACACAGTAAATTGGGCTGTGTGTTGATGCAGTATGGTAGGATAATTGTTTATACTTCACGACAATTAAAGAATTACGAGAAAAATTACCCTACGCATTACTTGGAGCTTGCCGGAGTGGTTTTTTGCTTTAAAGTTGTAGCGGCATTATCTGTATGGCGAGAGCTGTGAGATTTTCACCGATCATAAAAGTCTCAAGTATCTGTTCACCCTAAAGGAGTTGAACCTGAGGCAGCACCGGTGGTTGGAGTTACTGAAGGACTACGACATTAGTATTCAGTATCGTCCCGGCAAGACAAACGTGGTGGCAGATGCATTGAGTAGGAAGGTAGTGCAGAGCTTGAGTTTGTTGATTACTCGGCAGAGGCCGTTATTCGAGGAGCTGCAGCGGCTGAGACTGGAGATAGTGTCTCCGGGGTCTACTGCAAGACTGATGTCTATGGTCTTGCAGCCCACTCTGTTGGATAGGATCCGAGAGAAACAGAGTGGAGATCAGCAGTTGTCGAGGATTCGAGAGCAGCTAGAGAGGGGACAGGCTGAGGGCTTTGTTGTGGACAGTTCGGGAGGACTGCAGTACAGAGACCGACTGTGTGTGCCTGTGGATTCAGATATCCGAGAGGACATTTTGAGAGAGGCTCATTGTTCTCCTTATACGGTTCATCCTAGTGGAACTAAGATGTATAAGGACTTGAAGGCACAGTTCTGGTGGAATGAAATGAAGAGAGAGATTGGTAGATATGTCGCTCAGTGTTTGACTTGCCAACAGATAAAGGCCGAGCATCAGGTACCTGCTGGTAAGCTTCAGATTCTGCCAGTGCCCGAGTGGAAGTGGGAGCAGATCACGATGGACTTCGTCGTGGGATTACCTAGAGCACAAGGTAGCTTCGATACTATTTAGGTGATAGTGGACAGATTAACTAAGTTTGCTCACTTCTTACCAGTTCAGACCATTTGGTCCAGGGAGAGACTCGCTCAGTTATATCTGGATGAGATAGTGAGTTACATGGTGTGCCCGCGTCGATTGTGTCGGATCGAGACCCGAGGTTTGTCTCACACTTTTGGAGGAGTCTGCAGACAGCCTTGTGTACACAGTTACAGTTCAGCACAGCGTTTTACCCACAGACAGATGGTCAGTCAGAGCGGACCATTTAGACTCTAGAGGACATGCTGAGGGCACGCGTCCTAGATTTTGGAGAAGGGTGGCATCGACATTTGAGACTGGCTGAGTTTGCGTATAACAACAGCTATCAAGCGAGCATCCAAATGGCTCCGTTTGAAGCGTTGTATGGACGCAGATGTCGATCCCCTTTGTTTTGGAGTGATGTGGGTGAAAGGAGGACGTTAGGGGCCTGAGATTTTGCTAGAGGCTAAGGAAAAGGTAAGAGCAGTGCGACGACACCTTTTGACAGCCCAGAGCCGCCAGAGGAGCTACGCAGATATCCGTAAATGAGACTTGAAGTTTCAAGTTGGAGATCATATATTTCTTGAAGTCTCGCTGTCCAAAGGGATTCGTAGATTCGGAGTGCTTGGAAAGCTCAGTTCACGCTACATTGGACCTTTTGAGGCATTGGAGTGAGTTTGACCGGTCGCCTACAGGATTGCTCTACCTCCCCGACTGGCTGGTATCCATGATGTCTTCCACGTCTCGACATTGAGGAAATATATTTTCGACCCCTCCCACGTGATTGACTTCGCTCCACTGGAGATTGGCGAGAATCTGAGATACGAGGAGCGACCGTTGTGGATTCTTGCTCGGGAGACGAAAGAATTGCGCAATCAGGTCATCCCGTATATAAAAGTACAGTGGAGTAATCACGAGGAGTGGGAGGCGACTTGGGAGCCCGAGACGGTGATGAGGGAGTCCTACCTTACCTGTTTGATGCTCAGTGTTGAGGTATGTTTAAGTTTCGAGGACGAAACTTTTTGTAGTGGGGGAGGATGTGGTATCCCTGGAGTTCAGCAGTTGAGGCTTGTCGACAGCTCTGGAGAGTGTTGGGACAAGTCCGAGTCCCGTTGGTGCGAATTAGAAGCTAAACGGACTCGTTGCGACGCGAGATCAGGGTGTGAACTTTGCAAACTTGAAAAAGGGCTATTTTTGCCTGTTGTATCGGTACAACCATCGAGTTGTAACCGGTACACTTTCTGTACCGATACAGTCATCGAGGTGTACCGGTACACTTTGCCAGAATCTACACAGCTGCTCTCGGGTTGCCATTTGTACCGGTACAAATGCCCGTGTACCGGTACACTTGAGTAGGTAAGGGGCTTTTTGGTAATTTCTTATCTCGTGGACTTCACTCTTATCCCTCTTTTTTATATCGACGTAGAGAGAATGAGAGGGAGAATTTGACTGTTTTTCTTCTCCTCTCTCTCTCTAGCTTGGTTCGGTTTGTGGAGGAGCTCGGGTGGAGTTGGTTCGTCGTCGACGTCGCGCCGCAGTGCCGTTCGAGCGTGTCTTTGTCGTCGTAGTGCTGTGGGGAGGCCGGGCGAGGGTGTGATTCTGCCGTTCTCGATGTCGCACTGGATTGGATTAGCTATGAAGGGGGGTTAAACGTCGGTTTAGCTTCTAAGTGCATATATATATATAGTCGGCATGTGTGCGCGGTAGCATGTTGTATATTGCATTTGCTCGATTCATTGATTTAGTATAGCTGTTCATAAAATCTGAATTGGAGCCTTGGCGTTTGCTTGTCTCTACTAGCACATGTTGGACTTGGATTTGACTTAGGAGAAAACTGCGATTATAACCTGTCATATGCTTAAACTACCGGATTTAGCTCTAGGAGCCGTTGTTATATTGTATCTCTGTAGTTTCAGCGTGGTGGATACCCCAAGTAGTTTAGTTTGCTGTTACGCTCGTGCTAGGGATGTCGAGTGTATTTGACAGTAGCGTTCAGGCTGTTCCGGACTCGTGGGTGTCGTCGGGGTTGACTGTGGACCCAGATCGCCGTTTTGGCGTCAGATTGTGCTGAGGGCACGTGACCTGTAGCTGATAGTGTAGTGACTTGTAGCTGTAGATTTCTTGCCAGCATTTCCTACTATCCTCACTTCCTTCTGTAGACTTGGTGGGTAGACCGGCGTTGTAGAGGGCGGTACCCACTGAGGACTACTTGTGTTTACAGTAGTTATCACGCCTAGTTGTTACTCTTGTTTTGCAGAGCCTTCGGTTCCGGCTGCTGCATCTTCTGAGGCCGATCGTGGCAAGGCCGTTGCGAGCTAGAGCCCTACCTGACGAGTTGCCGAGCTAGAGGATTGCCCACTGCAGGTAGTATTGTTTTTGAGTTCATATAAATTCTGTTGCTGTATCTCGCTAGGCGAGCTTTTGTGTATTGAACAGTGCATGTATAGTGAACTGTTTGCTTTTCTACCTGTTTATATTTTATTTTTCCTAGCAGCTCTATACTACTGGTTGTAGTATTGTATGTATTACAGGTACAGCTATTGCTTTGTATACATGGAAAATTTCTTTGTACACGGCGGATTTATCGCCGTGCCCGGTGAACGTGAAATCAGGGGCGTGACAGGTAGATTGGGGGGAGATCTGCCAGATCTGTGGTAGAGACGGGGGAAAGGAAAACCTCGGCCGAATGGCATTTAATGCCCAGATCCGAGGTAGGTAGAGGCATACGGGACAGGCCGGAACCATCTCCGGAAAATCGGTGATTTATTCCAGATCTGCGCTTGGGAAGGGGGGAAGCCAATCTCCGGCCGAACGACATTTAATGCCAAGATCCGGGGTAGATAGGGGCGTACGGAGCAAGCCGGACCCATATCCGGGAAACCGGAGGTTCGACGGCGCATTAAATGCTAAGATCCGGCGAAGCGGCGATTGAGCGGCGCAAGGTATGACCCCTACAGGAAGGTCGGTAGAGAGAGAGAGAGGGAAGGGATTGGAGTAACACAGTAAGAAGAGAAAAGGGGGACCCACGGGTCAGATTGGTGAGAGCATGGGCATCGGAGTAGCACAGTATAGGGGGGGAGTGGAGGCGCCAGGGAGAGGGGACCCACGGGTCCGATGCATGAGAGTGGGGGAAAAAGAAAATTATTGGGGAGCGGGGGCATCGGAGTCGCACGGTATAAGAGGGAGTGGAGGCGCCAGGAAGAGGGACCCATAGGTCAGATGGGTGAGAGAGGGGAAAAAAAAATTATTGGGGGCTCACATCCGAAATCAAGGAGAAGCAGCAAAACGGTTAAAGGTTCGCCCTTTAATATTATTGTATAGATACTTGTTATTTTTCAATGTCATTCATTCATTTCTATTCTACGCCTCAGATTTATTTATTTATTTTAAGTTGTGACCTTCAATAATAGGTCATTTCAAGAGAGATATTGATTACCAGATACTAAAAAGAGGAATATTTTGATCTTTTAATACATGGGTAATTAAGTAATTTTACCTTCACTATATTACCTAAATCTTTCTTCTCTCTTTGTTTTCTTTTTCTCTCTCTATCTTTTCTCTTCATCCACGGATATCTCGTCGTTTTCATATGAGGAAGCCTTCAAATTATTTGACAACATGGTCTTGAACTTATATTTTAAAATTTTAAATTTAGGAAAAACTTCAAATACCCCCCTTGTGGTTTTACTTTTTCTCATTTTAGTACCATGTGGTTTAAAGTGTATCAAATTAGTACCATGTGGTTTCGCACTTTCTCACTTTAGTACCCTGTGGTTTAAAGTGTATCAAGTTAGTACCCTGTGGTTTCGCACTTTCTCACTTTAGTACCCTGTGGTTTAATATTTCATTAAGAGAAAAATAAAACCTCGGAGTACGTACTAACTTGATTCAAAAATAAAACCATAAAGTACTAACTTGATACACTTTAAACCACAGAGTACTAAAGTGAGAAAGTGCGAAACAACAGAGTACTAACTTGATACACTTTAAACCATATGGCACTAAAATAAAAAAGTGCAAAACCACAAGGGGGGCTTTTGAAGTTTTTCCTTAAATTTAATATAATATATTTTGAAATATGGTAAACAGAAACAATTATTTTGAGTTCGAGTCTTTGGGTTTGGATTTGATTTTGGATTTCAAATTTTTGATCAGTTTCGGATTTAGATATGGATTTTTTAAATCTGTCAGGTTCGAAAATGGGTTTTGCTATTGATAGTCGGGTTCGGATTCAAGTCCCTAACCTTTTTTTTTTCAGACTAATAATCTTAATCTTTTTAATTTTTCTGTTCAAAATTATGTTTAAAATATTTATTATTTTAATGGTTAAAATATCATTATATTTAAAATGTCTATTATCTCTAATGGTTTAAAATTATTTTTAATCTTATTCAGTTCAATGGGTTAAACTGAGTTGCTTGATAGAATGGGTTATGGTCTGATCGTTCGAACCAATTAGCTCAATCTGGTTTTTAAATTATTGATACTAACTTAATTAAAACGAATAATAAAAGTTAGAAAGCTAATTGCAAACCAAAAGATAAGGAACTAAAATTTAAAAAATCGACTAAAAGCTGAAAAATTTTAAAGATAAAAATAAAAATCAACTTTATAAATTAAATCAATTAGACTAATAAAATTGATAAAATATACAAATAGTCTAGACTTGTTCCATATATATTTATTTAATTTATCTATAGTTCTAATTTTGTTTACTCTAGTAAAACTTCATGGTGGAGATGTAATATAAGCTTAAAATTTAAATCATAAAGCATAAATTTATTTATTAGTAAGTTTAAATTGTATTATACTGTTTAGATTTATAGGAGGTTTCTATATACTTTCAGGTTCTGAATTTTAAATTTATTTTCAATTTATATTCTAAATTATAATACATGATCTCATTATTTTAAAAGATTAATTTTAGTATTAAAATTTGAATTTAATGTAACCGGTACAATTCTATTCTAAAAATAAATTTGAATTATGCCCTATATTCCTAATCAATTACCCACATTCATATTATTTTAAATAGTGATACAAAATTAATGTCTAAACTAGAGGAATTTAAAATTTTTTTAAACAAATTAAATATGTTGAATTGAAATATTTACCAACATTAAAAATTTTTAAGTAGCAATACAAAATTCCTCTAATTTAAATTTGATTTTTTTAATTTAAATGTATAATATTTAATATTTAAATTCAACATATTTAGAAATAATACTATTTCTAAAATTTGTAAAATTTAAATTAATGCCTAAATTAGAGAAATTTTAAAATTTCCTAAAATTAATGACTAAATTAGTGCAAAATTAATGTCTAAATTTGGGATATCTATAAATTCCTTTATTTAATGCTTAAATTAATGCAAAATTAATGCCTAAATTTGAGATATCAATCAAAACTTTCTTTAAATTTTGCAATATTTAATTATAAAAATACCCTCGACATGAAGTTATCTTTTAATTTGTTATATATTAAAGATACCCTCTACGTACATGAAGTTATCAACGGTTAAGATTTTTTTTATTTTTTTTAAAATAAAGTAACGAATCATCTCTCTTTTATATGCATGTAAAATGCACATGCACATATCATTTGCCAACTTTTTCAAAGTCAACTAATCAGTCTATATACATATGCATATGCTTTGAAAAAAATCAACATGCATAAGTTTCCTGCATGCACATGCATGAAAAACATGCATGTCTTTGCCGTCCAATTAGATAATCTTATTCACACATGAAGGACTCTGCCCAGCTGACTTCCACATATATTCATATTTTTTTTATATTTGAAAATATTGCAGGTCAAACAATTTATGCTCTATACCAAAGAATGCATATATCCAACACTACAAACAACGGGATTTCAAATAATATCCATTTTCAGGGGAAAAAATTAGGGAATTTGAACTTAAATAACCTTCTAGAAAAAAAATTAGCTCAACATATAATCTTGATTCAAATACCGGAGTCCAGCTATAGTGCTTGTAAATGCACCGAAAACTTGATGCTCGTAAGTTTTTTACCGTCAGATCCATCCGCTTGATCATCTCCATCCGTTAGATTATACTATTCAACGAATCACCCACTTAATTCTAGAAAACTATTATTATCCTAACCGCACATTCCTTAATCCAAGAGCCGAAAAGACCTATAAGCACCAATTACTTGATACTTTTAAAAGTATAAGAGCTCAATTCCAAATACAAATAATCCCTTAACATATCGCATGTTGCACTATATATACCTTCTAAATATAAAAAATATGTACTTAACCTCTCTCAAACTATCAAAAATTTCTTATCAGATTACAGTATTACACAAAGAAAAAGTTAAATGATCAAATGTGCTTCTATTTTTCACTTTTTTTTCCCCTCCTCGAGGGGGTGAAGTGTATATTTTTTCTCTAAGAGATTCAGTTAAGTTTTTAATTAGGAGGATTAAACTTATTTTTTAAATCTAAAGTATTAAGTACAATACATAACATATTGAAGAGAGTAAAGTGCATTTTTAGCCTATAATTTGAATATTCATGTAAAACGAATTTGGAGCGAAAATGGGAAGGACGGATTAGGGATGAATCTCGAATCCATTTATTATCTTTTGTTTATTGTTTTGTCACGATGAAAATTTTTCTCTGGCTACTCAGCAATAGAAAACTGCTGACAGCCGACAATCTAGTTCTGAGGGGTCGGCCTTACAACCACGCAGTGTGCTCCCTTTGTCTGTCAGCTCCAGTGCGATCCTTTTGTGTGTCAGCTCCTGAAACAGCACTTCACATATTCATCCATTGCAGGTGCAACTACTCAAAGGAAGTGCTGGCCAAAATTGGCGTTGCTCCGGTCAACTCTGATCTGCTTTGATTATATACTCCGACTGGACTTTCTGAAGTATTGTTGGGTCGAGTTGAGGATGTCCCTCTTCCCAACTGCACGTCAAAGTCTTTGAGCTCTTCTGGAGTGCTTTTCACCGGTGATCTGTTCAGCTTCGAATGTGCGAAATCGAAGAATTTTTGAACCCAGGTCGATCCACTGCTGTCAATGTGCTCACACCATCAATTGTGATGGGAATCCTAAAGTTTTGGCACCTAGGAGCTGATGAGAAGACGAAGAAATCTTAATGTATCGTCTCTGCTTGGATGTTCAATGTAAAATGTATGAAAATATGTCCTTCAATAATAGTTTACACTTTGACATTTGCTCTGAAACTTTTCTCCATCATGCTGAGAGGTCATTCCACCCCTTTTATCTCCATAGACTTATATTTTACCTTTCACATCCCATTTGTTTATATTAGGAAAAAATTTGGAGTTAGGAAAAAATTTAAATAATTCTGATTAAATTCAGTAAGGTTGGAAAGCTTGGAGAGTTAGGAAACAATTTGTAGAATTCAATAATAATCCGGTTAATAAAATATAAATACATGAAACTAAAATATGTAAAAGAACAAAAAGTTCATATACAATTATTCAAATTTTTATCAAATTTATTGTGAAAAAGTTAAAAATATAATGGTCTTTTTGCAAAAAGTATTCACTAGTTTTGCTTTTTTACAAAAGCAGGCCACGATTGCTAATTGAGAATGCTTCCAAAGTATGTTAGCAGTGAGCATGACTGAGAGTGGCGAGCTGGTAATGATGGTAGTACGTAAGAGGAAAAAACGATCTGGCGGACCACGCAATGTTGCACTATTCTATTAAAAAATAACACTATTCGAATATATATTGCACTATTTAAAAAGATAGTTGCATTATTTTATAGGCTAATACATATATCAAACAGTACAACTTTCTTACTAAGTAGTATTATATTTTGGAGACAGTAAATGTTGTTATAGTCATGTACATGCAGTTGTATTTCTTTTCTTTTGTCCTGAGTTGTGAGGTGATGATGTTGTGCTTTTGGATTATGTTTTACATATTAGATTACATGTATGTACAAGTGATTATTTATTTTTGTTTTAATAGCTTTGTTACTCTTTAGAGGTAGTTCTGGTATTGTTTACAAGTACTTCTATCGTTTCGTGTACACAGGGCTACCTATGTATTTGACAGATCTATTAGTGAGCCTCGGTAGTGTAAGAACCCGGGGCGTAACAGATTAATTGGTATTAGAGTTTAAAGATAGGTCATTGGGACCTAGAAAACCGTAGGCTTTTGTCAGACCATAGGAAAGGAAGACATGAGAGACGTGACTAACTGTGAAAATCGGCGATTGAGTGGTTGAAAATCTTTCGGGAGTATGGAGAGTGATCGAAGGAGATGTGTCTTTTTGTGTCAAATGATTTATATCGCCTACAGATCACACTACAAGAAAAGACGGTGCTAGAGGCGGTTCTATAGAGGCGGTTCCCACAACCGCCTTTATAAAATCATATTAGAGGCGGTTTTAAAAGCCACTACAAAATCGTATTAGAGGCGGTGCCTTAAAATCGTATTTTAAAAACTGCCACTATAAAATCGTATTAGAGGCGGTTTTATAGAGGCGGTTCCCACAACCGCCTCTATAAAATCATATTAGAGGCGGTTTAGAGGCGGTTTTTAAAAAACCGCCACTATGAAATCGTATTAGAGACGATTTAGAGTTCCGACTCGAACCGAAGTGGGTCCGATCCGAACCCAATTGTAAAGAATCCAACTCGAACCGATGAGGGTCCGATCTGAACTGAACCGAACCGGATCCGAACCGAACCAGAGCCTGTCTGAACCGAACCGAACAGGATTCAACTTAAACCAAAGCGAATCCGATCAGAACTAAACCGAACCGGATCCGAACCAAACCAGATCCTATCTAAACCGAGCCGGACTGGATTCAACTTGAACTAAAGTGAATCCGATCCAAACTGAACCGAACCGGATCCGAACTGAACCGGATCCTGTCTGAACCGAACCGAACAGGATTTAACTTGAACTAAAGTGGATCCGATCCATACTGAACCAAACCGGATCCCGTTTGAACCAAGCCGTAGAGGATCCGACTCGAACCGAAGTGGTCCGATCCGAACTCAACCGTGAAGAATCCAACTCAAACCAAGTCTTGATGGTTCCCAAACCAAAGTATAACGGTTCAACCCAAACCAAGTCTTGATGGGTCTCGAATCAAAGCATAACGGTTCAACCCAAATCAAACTCAATGCGACCAAATGAACTTAAGGCCGCCCAACTCAAACCAAGTCTTGATGGGTCCCGAACCAAAGGATAACGGTTCAACCCAAACCAAGTCTTGATAGGTCTTGAACCAAAGCATAACGGTTCAATCCAAACTGAATCCAAAGCGACCAAATGAACTTAAGGTCGCCCAACTCAAACCAAGTCTTGATGGGTCCCGAACCAAAGCATAACGGTTCAACCCAAACCAAGTTTTGATGGATCTCAAACCAAAGCATAACGGTTCAACCCAAACCAAATCCAAAGCGACCAAACAAACGTAAGGTCGCCAAACTCAAACCAAGTTCTGATGGGTCCCGAACCAAAATATAATGGTTCATCCCAAATCAAATACAAGAGGTTCAAGCCAACCCAAAATCAAAGTCCACAAATAAATCCCAAAATCAAAGTTCACAAATAAATCCCAAAACCCAAAGTCTACAAATAGGATCCCATAACCTAAAGTCCACAAATAGAACCCAAAACCTAAAGTCCACAAATAAAACCCCGAAATCCAAAATCTCTCAAATCTAACCGACCGTAAAGTCGCTAAACTAAACAACTAAATCCAAACGACCGTAAAGTCGTTAAACTAAACAACACACATTCAAACGACCAAAATGTCATTAAACTAAACCCAAATTCAAACGACCGAAACGTCGTTAAATTAATTCAAATGACCGAAAAGTCGCTAAACTAAACCCAAATCCAAACGACCGAAAAGTCGCTAAACTAAACCCAAATCCAAACGACCGAAAAGTCGCTAAACTAAACCCAAATTCAAACGACCGAAACGTCGCTAAACTAAACCCATATTCAAACGACCGAAACGTCGCTAAACTAAACCCAAATTCAAACGACCGAAACGTCGCTAAACTAAACCCAAATTTAAACGACCGAAACGTCGTTAAACTAAACCCAAATTTAAACGACCAAAACATCGTTAAACTAAACCCAAATTCAAACGACCGAAACGTCGCTAAACTAAACCCAAATTCAAACGACTGCAAAGTCGTTAAACTAAACAATCAAATTCAAACGACCGTAAAGTCATTAAACTAAACCCAAAATCAACGACCGTAAAGTCGTTAAACTAAATCCAAATTCATCATGAACCTTTTTCTACTCTAGCACATATACCTAGAGTAGAAGATTAAATGTCGACTACCCCTAATACATATACTTAGGGCTAAGTCAATCGCCTTAGCACATATAACTAAGGCAAAACATCTCTAAATCGATAGAGTTCTAAGTCATATACTTAGAATTCAGTCAAATGATATCAAGTTTATTCGAACTCTAACATATATACTTAGAGTTCATCGGACTAACCTTAACACATATACTTAGGGTCTAGTCAGCCTTTTGCTCTAGCACATATACCTAGAGTAGAAGTCAAACCATGGTCGGCTAACCCTAAGACATATACTTAGGGTCTAGTCAGCCTTTCGCTCTAGCACATATAGCTCAAGTAGAAGTCAAACCATGTTCGACTAGTCCTAACCCATATACTTAGGGTTTAGTCAGCCTTTTGCCCTAGCACATCTGCCTAGAGTGAATCCATACCCGGTCGAGTTCTAACACATATACTTACAACTCATACAAATCAAATCCGACTGCTCCTAATACATATACTTAGGGCTTAGTCAAATCTTCACTCTAGCACATATAACTAGAGTGAAAATAAATCAAACTCGGCTAATCCTGATACATACACTCAGGAATTAGCCACTCTCGAGTAATATCAAATTCGACCCATCTCAATACATATACTTGAGGTCTCACATCTGCACCCTAGAATATACAACCAAGGTGAATATAATCGGACTCTAAGACATATACTTAGAGCCAATTAGACTCTAATACGTAGAGTTTAATAT
Source organism: Ananas comosus (assembly GCF_001540865.1). Taxonomy (NCBI): domain Eukaryota; kingdom Viridiplantae; phylum Streptophyta; class Magnoliopsida; order Poales; family Bromeliaceae; genus Ananas; species Ananas comosus. Next base: position 4,213,948 of record NC_033621.1, read on the forward strand.
CGACTAGGTCTTAACACATATACTTAGGATCTAGTTCGACCCACCTCAATACATATACTTCTAGTCACATCTCCACCTTGGGATATACAACCAAGGTGAACCCGACCGCCATGTCATCAAAACTTCAATCGACCACCGATTCGCTAAATTGAAATATTCATGTACAGTGGGGGTATGCCCCTGCTTAAGCCATATACACGACAAATCATATTAATAAAGTTTTATTTGCCTATTTTGTCTCTTTTATTATCAGCATTTATATTTGGTCTCTTAATCGAGGGTTCCTTAACACTAAAATTGTGGGATAATTAACAGCAGATTCTTGAGTCTGTTGGAAGCCATGAACCTATAATTCTAATTTTAAAATAAAATATAAACAAATTTTATCTCTACCATGAATGACCACTCGCCCTAGAAACACCCTACGGCGGGGCCGGTTCGTTTGCGGTAGACAGTCACAACAGGCCCCGAGCGGACACATGTATGCGGCACAGACTGAGGAGGCGGCAACAGCCGAGAATGTGGTAGTAGGTATCATTTTATTATATGGTATTCGAGTTCGAGCATTATTTGATACCGGTGCATCGCATTCATTCATAAATCGGCTGTTTGCCGAGTTACAGGGCATTCCACTTGTTTCTTCGCTACATCCGGGACGTGTTGTCATTCCGGACCACTCCTTGGACATTAGGAAGTTTGCCCCAGTTGCCCTATTCGAGTAGGAGATTGGAACATACCTGTGGATTTACTCGCATTGCACAAACTTGGAGAGTTTGATATAGTCTTGGGCATGGATTGGTTGACCAAGTATTTCGCCACTATCAATTGTAAGAATCGAACGGTGACTTTTAGAGAGCCGGGGCAGGAGGAGGTTGTATACCGAGGATGCCAGAGTTCGCTTTTTGTAATGACAATTAGCTCCTTTCGAGCTAGGCAGTTGATCAGCAGGGGTTACATAGCCTATTTGGCTAGTGTAGTGTTGAGGGGTGACGCCGACACCCCTAGGATTGAGGATATCCCAGTAGTACGGGAGTTTGGAGGTATGTTTCCAGCGGAGCTACCAGGCATGCCACCTGATAGGGAGATTGAGTTTGTGGTAGATCTCGTCCCTGGAACTACCCCGATCTAAACGGCACCCTATAGGATGGCACTAGCGGAGTTGAAGGACTTGAGGGCACAGTTGCAAGATCTTTTGGATAAGGATTTTGTGCGACCGAGTGTGTCACCTTAGGGAGCACCAGTTATATTTGTCAAGAAGAAGGAAGGATCACTTCGCTTGTGTGTGGACTATCGTGAACTTAATAAAGTCACGATTAAGAACAAGTATCCGTTGCCGAGGATCGATGATCTCTTTGATCAGCTCCAGGGATCTAGTATGTACTACAAGATTGACTTACAGTCGGGATACCACCAGTTAAAAATCAAGCCTGAGAATGTGTCGAAGACGGCTTTTAGAACAAGGTATGGACATTACGAGTTTACTGTTATGCCGTTTGGGCTTACTGATGCCCCGACAGCTTTTATAGATCTAATGAACAGTGTTTTTAAGCCTTACCTAGACAGAATCGTCGTGATGTTCATCGACGATATTTTGGTCTATTCTCGAAGTGATGCGGATCATGATGAACATTTGAGGCTAGTACTTCAAGTGCTTCGGAAAAAGAAGCTCTATGCTAAACTGAAAAATTGTGAGTTTTGGCTTAGAGAGGTAGCGTTTTTGGGCCATTTGATTTTTGGATCGGGTATAGCGGTGGATCCGAGAAAAATTGAAGCTATCAAGGATTGGCCTAGGACGAGTGTCACAGAGATTCGAAGCTTTCTTGGATTGGCCGGCTACTACTGAAGATTCGTCGAGGGATTTGTTAAGTTGTCTACGCCCCTCACGAGGCTCACGCATAAGGGCACCAAGTTTATTTGGAATGATGCGTATGAAAGGAGCTTCCAAGAGTTGAAGCAAAGATTGACGACAGCCCCGATTCTAACCTTGCCAGTTGCTGGAGTAGGGTATGTGATTTACAACGATGCCTCTTTTAATGGATTGGGTTGTGTTTTGATGCAGGACGGCAAGGTGATCGCGTATGCTTCTTGCCAATTAAAGGATTATGAAAGAAATTACCCTACTCACAATCTCGAGTTGGCGGCTGTGGTCTTTGCATTGAAGCTATGGCGCCATTACCTTGACGGCGAGCGGTGTGAAGTATATACGGATCACAAGAGTTTAAAGTATTTATACACTCAGAAGGAGCTGAACTTGAGGCAACACAGATGGTTGGAGTTCCTCAAGGATTATGATTTGACGATTCTTTACCATCCGGGCAAGGCTAACGTGGTGGCGAATGCGCTAAGTCGAAAATCGACTGAAAACTTAACGATGCTTGTAGTCACTCAACTGCCGTTGATCGAGCAAATGAAGCGGTTTGAGTTGGAGGTGGTGGCTCCTGATACACCATTGAGGTTGATGACTTTGATAGTGCAACCTACACTTTTGAAAAAGATTAAAGAAAAGCAAATTCACGATGTGGAGTTGCAAAGGATTAGAGCTCGAATGCTTAGTGGTTACACCGGTGATTTCACCGTGGATGATCTTGGACTGATGCGTTTTTGCGGACGGATTTGTGTACCGGCGGAACCGGCACTTAAAGAGGATATACTTCAAGAAGCACATCGAGCACCCTATGCTATACATCCGAGAGGTACCAAGATGTACAAGGACTTAAAGTTGCTTTATTGATGGCCCGGGATGAAAAAAGACGTTGGCGAGTTCGTTGCTAGATGCCTAACTTGCCAACAGGTGAAAGCTGAGCACCGAGTCCCCACGAAAAAATTACAGAGCTTATCGATTCCAGTATGGAAGTGAAAAAAGATCACCATGGACTTCGTGATGGGTTTGCCTCGCTCACAGGTCGGGTATGATGCTATTTGGGTGATCGTGGATAGGTTGACGAAATCAGCTCATTTCTTATCTATTCACACTACTTGGACTGGTGAGAGACTCGCACAGGTATATCTTGATGAGATTGTGCGTTGCACGGGATACCTACTTCTATAGTATCGGATCGAGATTTTCGTTTTGTATCTCACTTTTGGAGAAGTTTACAGGATGCCTTGGGCACTCGCTTAGATTTCAGCACTGCTTTCCACCCCCAGAGTGACGGGCAGTCAGAGCGCACTATACAGACTCTTGAGGATATGCTTCGAGCCTGCGTGATAGACTTCCAGAGAGGATGGTCGCAGCATCTACGAATGGCAGAGTTTGCTTATAATAATAGTTATCAAGCAAGTATCAAGATAGCACCTTTCGAGGCACTCTATAGACGGAAGTGTAGGTCGCCACTCCATTGGAGTGAAGTTGGCGAGAGATTGACTTTAGGCCCCGATGTGCTCCAGGAAGCAGAAGACAAGGTTCGTATTGCTCCGGAGCGATTGTTGACAGCCCAGAGTAGGCAAAAGAGTTATGCTGACAAGCGTCGACGAGACTTGTAGTTTCAGGCGGGAGATCATGTTTTCTTGAAAGTCTCGTCGACCAAAGGGATTAGAAGATTTGGGATCCGGGGTAAATTGAGCCCCTGATTCATTTGACCGTATGAGGTTTTGGAGCGTGTAGGCCCGGTAGTGTATAGACTTGCTCTACCGCCGAACCTATCGGGCGTACAAAATATTTTTCATGTATCAGTCCTTCGGAAGAACATCCACGATTCAGCTCAGGTGTTGGACGCTACGCCGTTGTAGTTGAGGGTTGATTTGAGCTTCGAGGAGCAACCTGTGAGAATTTTGGCTAGCGAGGTAAAGAAGCTACGGAACCGTGATATTCCGTATGTGAAGGTGCTTTTGAGCAACCATGATACACGTGAGGCCACGTGGGAGTTGTAGAGCGCACTGTAGGAGCGCTATCCCCATCTTTTTCAGATGGAGTCTTGAAGTATTCTTTGTTTTTGAGTTTTGCGGACGAAACTCCTTTTTAGAAGGGGTAAATGTAACGCACTAAACTTTTGCAAATTGTGAGGTTCGAGTGGTTGATCTGTGTTCTGAGTTTTTCCAAATATTCTGGAGGGCTGTTGACAGTGTTCCGTCCTATGGCTCGTATCCCGAGAATTGAGGTATTTAAAGTAGCGCTAAAGTCACCAAAGAGAAGGACTTAGGCTGCTCTCAAGTTGCCTTCTGCAGGATTGTGTATTGATACAGCCTTGATGGTTGTACCGGAATACATGTTGTACCGGTACAAGTTAATGATTGTACCGGTACAGAAGGCTGTATTCAGCAAACCCGAGCCTCGGGTTTGCGCGAACAGGATTTTGTACCGATACACTTTTCCGTGTACCGGTACACAGTGCAGTTTCGCAGATTACTTTTTCTTAGGGGTGTTTTTGCTATTGTAGCAACTCTATATTAGCCCCCACGCTCCTTGCTGAGTTTTCTAAGCTTAGAACAGCAGAGAAAAAGGTAGGGGACCTCCTCTCTTCCCCTTTTTGGATTTTACTTCTATTTTTTTTGGATTTTGGTGGTTTAATCTCTCTTTTTCGCTTCTTGGTGGCATTTTCACCATTGTTGAAGGCTTGGAGCTTGGTGAGGAGCTTGTTTGAGAGGAGATCTTCAACCCTAGTTGGTTTGGAGCCTGGTTTGGAGCTTCTTAAGAGGTTAGAAACTTATTTTTTTCTTTTGATCCATGATTTAATAAATTTAATGAGATGAAACCCGAGAAAATGGAAACTTAGGGTTTATTTTGCATTTTGGATTTAGGGCTTTTAGAGTTTGATCTCTTGGATTAGAACCTTCCTCTAGGTTGAATTGGAAGGGTTCTAGCTCCCGTTTGGAGTCCGAGAGAGATTATCACCATCTTAGGTGAGTTTTTGCCCCTTTGCTTGAGATGCTTATTGATCGATCTTTCGGTTGTTCGTTTCGATTTTGTAACTCCTTTAGCTTAACCCTTAGGGTGCTAGGAGTGTCGATTGAACCATCGTCGGTGCAACGGAAGGTCGAGTGGAGCTCTAGGTGGGTTTGGCCTCATCAAAATGGGATAAAATTTCCTCTATGGTGGTTTTACTAATCGTAAAGTGAAATTTCATGCATATTTATGTTAGATGCATTATTTGTAAATTTTAGAATGCTTAGAATGCATATATTATATACAATATATATTTGGACCCCTATGTAGTAGAGGGTTTTCAGGTTGGGCTTATGCATGTGACTAGCATTCTAAATGTGACTCGAGATCATGTTTCATATAGTGAAAATAATAAGTGTAATGTACTATTCGATATAATCCTCATGTTGGACATAAGAACAAGTAAAATGCCATAAAGAGGCATTATATTAGAATGATATGTGAATTAGTGAGCTAATGTCATAAAGCGACATTGAGCTTGGGTTCTTTGTGAACCTAGTAAATAATGCCATCAAGAGGCATGGAATTTCGAATAAGCTTGGGTATAGCCACGTGCTAGTGTCATAAAGAGGTACTAGACTTAGTGAATGTTGGAACTTCACATTGAGACATGATGATCGGGATTTGAGACGATGACTACGCTTGCTTGCCATTTGTGCTCATTCGGACATGCTTGTGAGGGTCGCTCCCTACAAGCCGGCACTCCGGAGTTAACCTATGCGACTTATGCTCGCTCGTGCGGTACTGAGGAGCCTACGGGGCCGAGTGGGATAGACTCATTCCTCAAGGGAGAATGTTGGGGCTACCACGGCACTTAGGCGGCATAAGTCGAACTACACTTATGTAGATCCTAGATTGAGATTGGATAATGACATTGATCCGGTATTTGACAATCACTACTAGATAGATTTCAGTAGTTAGATACTTGGACATGCTTGTAGCATAGTTGTGGATATTTGGATATATAGTATACTTGTTAGTATCGCTCCTTGCATAATAGCATACTTGTTGCCATAATAGATCATACAAGCTATGTACTAGACATACTTCACCATGATAGAATAGATGTACATCATGTTATCTTGCAACATAGTAGTTTAGCATTTTGTACATACTTTCATATCAGCAGTTTATTATTGTTCTTTATCATGTCTACCTTATTTTGGGCCTAGTGGTGCATTTTGCTAAAGTCAGTAATTGCCTACTGGGAACTATAAATTATAGTTCTTACGCCTCCTGTTTTATGTTTTCTTTCAGAACCTTCCACGCCGGGAGAGGCTAGGGACCGCGGAAAGAGTGTCGCCTCGAGCTAGCTAGCTTTAGCGAGGGACTTGTCGATAGGTGGTCTATCTCTCGTTGATTTTATTTTGGAGAGGTTGAGAGTTGTATCTGTGTATAGAGACCACCTTTTTTTTTGGATCTTAAGATGGATGTTGTATCACATTATGTTTTATCTCAGTTGATCAGTTCTCTTTCATCTATTCTTGTTGATAGATTTAGTTGTATACTCACTCTGATATCTCTAGACACTTGTATATTTTTATTATTATATCGCTGTGTTGTAGACGTCTTATATGTGCAGGCATATGGCGGATCTGGACACGCGCCGGGCGGGCCTCCGCCGACTCCCGGGGCGTGACAAGTTAGCTGTGTTGACAGAGGTGATCAGGCAGTAGGGTGCGCTATCGCATAGAGTGTGCAACATAGTCACTCAGCAGCTGAATGCAGCACCTAGAGCGTCAGTGCCGTAGCCGCCACCTTCGGTTACCCTAGTGGGTGCTCCAGCCGAAGTTGCGCCCCTACCAGCGGCAGCACTAGCCACACCCAGACCTAGTGGAGAGACTTCGCGTTCAAGCGGGCAGTTGACGGAGGCGGAGTAGAAGCAGATCACAGAGAGGTTGGCACATTTTTGCAAATTTGATTCACCCCGATTCGACAGTAGCAGCACCAAGTCATTGGTTGTGAAGGCATGGGTTTACACAATGGAGAAGTTATTTGAGAACCTCTTCATGTCAGAGCGCGAGCAATTCCATTTAGCAATGTATTGTTTGGCAGGTGATGTGCATGCATGGTAGAGGAGGATACGGGATGATAGATCGTTGGATTCATTGCAGATGAGATGGAGCGAGTTTCAAGGTATTCTGTACGGGTCCTATTTCCCAAATAGCATAAAGGAGAAACTCGAGAGGGATCGAAAAAACCTATAGTAGAAAGATTGGTCAGTACAGGAAAATAGTGCAATGTTTTAGTAAATAGTGCGATATTGCATTGCTTGCCATATTTTTTTCTCTCACTACCACCATCACTTTGCCGCCATGGCCACCCTCACACTTCTGTTCATGCATCTACTTTAGGAGCATTCTCAAAGTACTTTTTAGAAGTCAAAACGTTGATTTGTTTTTCCACCAAAGGACGTGAAGTAGCATCAAACATGAAAGAAAGTGTTGAATATAAAATGTAAAATATAATATCCTCATGTAGCTTAAGTATTTGAAGAATTATAATTGTTTCATATTATTTAACTAGATAATATAGAAAATTTTTATTTTGGCTCGTAATGTAATTGTTTCGATTCAATAATTTTGGTTCTCATGGGGTGCCCATGCCATCAGCCTAACTAATTTATATTATTCTTTATTCAATGAAGTGCTTGATCTTCCGGCCTGGTGCTTCTACAGTTAGAAAAGTTACAAAATTTATCAGAATTATGGACCATATTAAATTAGCGATCCAAACTTGTCGACATTTTAATTTCACTATTCATGTCACTCCCCGAATTAATCGTTTTTCCGGGCATGCTAACAGACCCACCGTATACATAGGCATTTTTTCTGTATACGAAGCGAAGTTGTACCTGTATCTGTAATCATACAACACTACAACCAGTAGTACAGAGCTATTAGAAATAAAAACATATATAAAAACAAAGTTCTCTATACATACATAGCATCCAGGTATACAAAATACTTGCTCCAGCGAGTTACATCGTCTGTATGTACAAGAACCTCAAAAAAAAAAAACTACAACTACATGTAGCTGGTGGTCCTCTAGCTCTGCAGCAAAACTGGAAGGGCTTTAACCTGCGATACCTTTCCTACGATCAGTCTCAGCAGTAGCAGCGGCCGCAACAGAAGGCTCTGCAGAAGATCCACAACTGGGTGTGAGAACTACAGCAAAAAGTAGTAGTCCTCAGTGGGAACCGCTACCGACCTCAACGGCTCGCCCAGTAAGTCTACAGATGTATGCTTAATGATAGCAAAGAAAGCTGGAACAAATCTACAGCTATATGCCACTATCCTATCATGAACCAACATTACTATCTGTAGCATAATGAAATCTCTGACCCAATCTCACTAGGGACTGTAAACATACCCGTCCCAGGGACTGTGAGCACACTCGTCCTGCCTGTCGAAGCTATACAGCTACCCTCACGTTAAGCAGTCCGTGGAGAGCAAGTTCAACCAGGACGCAACGACATCAACGCAAATGCACAAAGCACGACTCCGGAGTGGCACTCGTGGGCGCTACCCAACCGAGTATGCAAGCGTGTCTCTGTCGAACTCAATCAGGCTCTCACAGGCTATAGTTAAGTAAACAGGGTCTAACAATCCAATTCACGTGCCCTCGGCAATATCCGATGCAAAATCAGTAATATGGGTCCACCGTCAACCCCGACGACGCCCGACAATCTGAAACAGCCTAAATCCTGCTGTAAAAATAAACTCGGCCTCTCAGCACGAGTGTAAAAATATTCTACACTATCCTGAGTTTCCACCGTCTGCAAACTGCGGCGATACAAATAAACTACGGCTCTTAGAGCTAAATCTGGTAGTTTAAGCATATGACAGTGTGAAATCGCCGGTTTTCTCCTAAGTCATATCCAAGTCCAACATGTATTATTTAACTAATATGCTAAGCTCCAATTCAAATTTTTGAAACACAATCAATCAATGAATTGAGCAGGAAAACATGCTAATCAAAACAGAAAATACATGTCGACAACACGAGACTTAAGAGTAATTCCGCGAAATACGGTAAGCATAACATTATCCCACCTCAACACAAACTCGACGATAGTCCGAGCCTCAAGAAAGATCCTATTGAGGTCAGTCGAGATCACCCAGGTCCAGCAACAAAGCTACTCCAAAAATCTACAACCCAAAGCATCAAAAAAATTCAATCAACAATCAAAATTCTGCACTTAAGCATAAAGTAGCTTCGATCTCAATGTCAACTTCACCTTCCAATCTTCAAATCTGGTGAAGTAAAGTTCCAAAACCTATGAACTAAGGTGGAGTATCACTCTCAGGTCCAAAATCCCATTTCCTCCAAAGATTGCATCATGAAAGTCCAAGAAAATCCAAAATCAGGTCCAAATCACAACAGTATAGAAAAATACAAAATTGACTAAACAAACCTCCATCAATTTCTATCAAATTGGGTTTCACGAATTTCTCTTGAAGTCTAGAATCCACCAAAACCAAGTTTCGTGGTAAACGGAGCTTCCTACGTCGCACACGAACCAAAACACCGAAGATTGCTGCTGGAAATCTGCTAGAATTGAAATCCTCAATGTGCAAAAATGTGGAATTCAATTAATTTGAGGAGATTAGAAGGGTTGGAAAGTGATTTAGGGTTCACTGTGAGGGAGGGATGAAAAGAGTTCATCAGGGTCGTACTCCACCTATTTATAGGGTGTAAGAATGGTCAGATAAGCTTCAGGAACAACAGCTGCTAACTTGAGATCTCAGCAAAAATGGCCACTTTCGGGCGCCCAAAACCCCTTTATTGGCGTCTGAAACATTCAAGCTACACAATTGCTCCCCTTCGGTACCTCCGCCCGCGGTGTGCTGTACCCATATCCGGGTCCGGCGGACCTCACCTACCACTAGCCACATGTCAGCGCAAACGATACTCCCAAAGTGAACTTTCGGACCCACTTTTGGGCGCCCGAAATCAGAATCCGAATTGGCTTCCAATTCTGCTCAGTTCAACACTCAAGTTCTTGGCGACCCAAATCCAGTTCTGAGCGCCCACATCTGACAAAACTCTAGTTTTGCTTATTTGAGTGTGCCTAATCTATTTCTGCATCCATTTCGTGCAGAATTGACTCCGACTCAGTCCGACACTCTCCAGATGTGTCGACCAGTCACTAACACTGTAGCCAATCCTATCCAAACCTTCGAAACACTATAATCCAACTTTTCAAATTATTTGATTTAAGTCGGTCCCACGTTATTTTAACTTCTAAAATTTAAATTAATCAGTTATTTTACTAAATTTATAATTGCAAAAATTATATGTAATACTAACTAAATCTATAAAGATAAATAATGTATTTGAATTTCAAAGTTAAAGAATCGTTATATGGCTCGAATTAAATAAATTAAAAAATTGATACTAAAATTAAATTTTTGAAAAATTTTCAAAATAATAAAAAATAAAGAAATGGAAGAATGAGTTGACGACAGGAGCTTCACGAGCCCAAATTCATCTACATTATTATTACCAGACGGAGTTCATGTTATCCGCCAGCCTAGATACCAATTTCAAACCAACCTTAATTTCCTATCACTTTCAATTATAAAAAAGTGATGCTACACCTACACCCTTTTTCGGGCGTATGATGTGTGTACTCATTCATGCATGTTTTTCACTTGTGGATGCGATAAATAAAATACACTAGTGAAGGCCCGCGCTACGCTGCGGAAAATTTATGTAAAAAATTAAATTTTAAATTTTAAATTTAATCTTTATTTTTTGTACATGATCCACAGCTATACAAATAAAAAAAGNTAAGGGCAAATAAGAAAAGCTGGTGATTGTAGAATGGTGTATTTGAAAAAATTAAAATTAAAATACTTTTTTGTCTCTAACTTAAGGGCAAATAAAAAAAAAAAGTTGGTAATAATAGAAAGTTATATTTAAAAAGACAAAATAGTAATTTCATAAAAATAACAGTTATTACTAATTGTTCACTAACATAATTTAACTCTAAGAACATATTAGAAATAATTTGAAACATAAATATGATATTTTTAATATTAACCTTCTAAGAGGAATTAGAAAGGCGAAAACTTTTGTATATAAGCGATTACCCTTTTTTTTATAAATTGATCCCAAGTGGGTCCAACAAAACTTTTTTATTAGACAAATATGTTATAGCCAATCCAATAACTAGTTAACTTTTTCCCCCCTTAGCAATAGCAAAAAAAACCTAGCCTATTTTATCCTACATAATTTTTTTCTTTACCTTTCCCAATTATATTGAATCTAATTAATATATTGATCAATATTTCAAAAGTCAAATTCAATCCTATTTAGGTGCTAATATATTTCTTTTCTTCCAATTTTTTAACTAGGATGCAAAATACAAGGTATGTTTATCAATTGTTGTTACATTTTATTATTAATATGAATTTTATTAACCTTGTATAACCTATACTTGCATTTATAGTTGTGCATGTGAATTTACCACTTCATTTAGTTTGCATTCATTGTGAACTTATATGTGAACCTACTTCAATAAGGTGAATATAATTAAGTTCATTTACGTATGTAAACTCCTATAGCACTAACTATGAAACCTATGGGTTTAATACTATCGTAACCTATATTTTTGAAGCCTATATATAGAGGGCTTCTCTATTCACTTGTACAAAAACATAAAAAAGAAAACTATAAGGGTGCGTTTGGTTCGCGCTATCTTTTAAAGATTCCTAGTAATCCAATGGGAATCAAAAATTATGACGGTGTTTGGCTAAACGACTAAGTAATCTAGTTGGTAATATTGGATTCATTTGGGAATAAGATTGACCCCAAAGTACTAATCTCATTCCCTTGAGGGAGGGTGGGTATCCTCATATTAATAGATTGGGGTAATCATAATATGTCTAATCTCTTTCTTTCTTCCTATCCGCCGGCTAATTGATATTATTTGTCTTTACACTCTAACCTTATCTCTCTCTAAACTTATTTTTCTCTCTAAAATTCAACTTTTTTTTCTCTCTCTAAACTAAGCTTTCTCTCTCTCTCTCTCTCTCTCTCTCTCTCTCTTTCTAAAATTTCAACTCTCTCACTCCCTCTAATTTTGACTATATTTTTCTTTCTATTTTTTTAATTATACTCTCTCTCTCTCACTTATACTTTCTCTTCCTTTTTTCTAAAAAGATGTTGAAACTTTTGGTAACATTATCTAAAATTAATTAAATAAATAAATTAATTAATTGTATATTTTTTGTAATATTAAATAACATGGCTAATTAATATTACCGTGCGAACCAAACACAGGAATTCCACATTCTTAGTAATAGGATGAATAGGAATAAGATTCTCGGATATCTTTTATTCCTAGTAATCTTTCATAATGCGAACCAAACGCACCCTAATATCTATATTCTACTTGAGAGAGAGAAGGTCAAAGAAAGGTGTTCTTTTGGTGGAGCTTTGGGCTCACCTACTTGTGCAGAGTTGGTGAAGCCACACGACGAGGGTCGAGCCGTTGTATCCTGGAGGGGACAAGTCGGTGCTCTGCTGCATCGGTTCAAAGGCTTTGCCAACCGCAGAGGGCTTGAATCTCCTTAAAGAGAGCGAGATATCCGTGCCTCGGCTTGATCGACTCGTTGATATTTTTTAAAATTATTTTGTAGCTAACCTCTATTTTTTGAATATTTACACCAACATCAATCTTTATTTTTTTTTTTAATTGTGAATTTGTTCTTTTTACATATTATTTTATATTGTTACGGTATATAAAAATACAATAACTAAGTACAATTAGTGATTTTTATTTACTTATACTTGATTAGCATTGTTATTTGTGGTTATTATTATTTTTTATTTTTTATTTTTGTTGGCCATTTACATATGATTAATTTTATATAATTTGTAAGAAACTAATATATTTATCACTAATTTTTTTGTTAGTGAATATGATTTTTTTTTAAATTTTTTTTTATATATTGATTCTATGCGAGAAAATTTTTCGATCCCCCTCTNGAGAGAGGGGGGGGAGAGAGGGGGAGAGAGAATGGGGGGGTTGCGTAGGGTCCCACCGAAGCCCCGTGAAACGCGGGAAGGCTTTGGAGGGACTCTCGATTAAATAGATCTATAGATTCCACCCTAGGATGGGTGGGTGTATATCATACCGTCAAAAATGTACTGCTACATATGGTAGACCTTTTCATTATATAAAGAGACTGCTGCAGATACTCCCAAGTGTATTCTATGATATATTGATCGATGATAGGACAATATCATTTTTATTATGCTCTAATATTAATTACTAAATGCTAAACATCGTTGAATTCTAAACACTATCTTTATATCTGAAATACTAAATTCGAATCTGTTCACGTGTATATACCAACACATTAATAGTATAATAAGATACCCAAACGTGGGATACTCAATATTTCTCTTATAATAATTAGCCCTGCATATTAGATAAACAATTTAATTAATTAATTAATTAATGTATAGAAATTTGGTAAAGTCATATGATGCATGAAAATCTTTTTTTTTTAGACAAAAATAACATACTATCCATTTCATTTTTTTTTAAATAATAAATTTAGTTGATAATTAAAATAAATAAATTTTGAACTTAAAACTTTGGATACAAATTACCAACTCTTTTATCACTTAGACTGGAGACCATTGGTGGATCCATGTACATCCCAATAGGTCCATTAATTGACCCCACTGGGATGATGTAAAAAGCCATCTTTTGTGGGCCCCAATTGAAAAAAAATTCTTTAGTTGGTTTTTTTTTTAGAGATAATTGTTTATATACCTTTCAAAATTTCAAAAATATCTAATTTATTTAATTTTTTTTCTAATATACTTCTCATATATTCTCCTGTAATTCAAAAATATCCCCGCAGTTACCCACCATTAAGTTATCTCGGGTTAAACATAAGTTAAATATTTATCAGAATTAAAAAAAATCAAAATGTCTTTTTTATTTGTCCTTAGCTTAAGGGCAAATAAGAAAAGCTGGTGATTGTAGAATGGTGTATTTGAAAAAATTAAAATTAAAATACTTTTTTGTCTCTAACTTAAGGGCAAATAAAAAAAAAAAGTTGGTAATAATAGAAAGTTATATTTAAAAAGACAAAATAGTAATTTAATTTTAATTTTTTCAAATACACCATTCTACAATCACCAACTTTTCTTATTTGCACTTAAGCTAAGGACAAATAAAAAAGACATTTTGATTTTTTTTAACTCTGATAAATATTTAACTTATGTTTAACCCGAGATAACTTAATGGTGGGTAACTGCGGGNTTGGTGAAGCCACACGACGAGGGTCGAGCCGTTGTATCCTGGAGGGGACAAGTCGGTGCTCTGCTGCATCGGTTCAAAGGCTTTGCCAACCGCAGAGGGCTTGAATCTCCTTAAAGAGAGCGAGATATCCGTGCCTCGGCTTGATCGACTCGTTGATATTTTTTAAAATTATTTTGTAGCTAACCTCTATTTTTTGAATATTTACACCAACATCAATCTTTATTTTTTTTTTTAATTGTGAATTTGTTCTTTTTACATATTATTTTATATTGTTACGGTATATAAAAATACAATAACTAAGTACAATTAGTGATTTTTATTTACTTATACTTGATTAGCATTGTTATTTGTGGTTATTATTATTTTTTATTTTTTATTTTTGTTGGCCATTTACATATGATTAATTTTATATAATTTGTAAGAAACTAATATATTTATCACTAATTTTTTTGTTAGTGAATATGATTTTTTTTTAAATTTTTTTTTATATATTGATTCTATGCGAGAAAATTTTTCGATCCCCCTCTGCTAGGGCCGGCTGTTGGTATGTGCACATGAATTATTGTGCTAAAGACTTGAGAGAAAGACTCATAGGGATGCAAACGGGGCGGATCCGGGGGCGGGAGAGTTCCCCCACCTTCCGCCCCATTTCTTATCTGGGTGGGGCGGGTTCGGGGCGGATTATTTTTCATTTTATTTTTGGCTCCCACTTACCGCTCCATTCGGGGCGGATTGGGGCGGGAGCCGGATTTTTGACGGATCGGGATGGATTGAAGGAAGAAAAGAATCTCCCACCTCCCGCTCCATTTACTTGGCGGATCGGGGCGGATTCGGGACGAGTTATATTTTTTTATATTTTTTGTTCCCACTTACCACCCCATTCGGGACGAATCGGGACGGAGCTCGACCAACCCGGATCCATTTGCATCCCTAGACTCAAGGGGTGGGACTGCTGTCCTGTTTTCGACGAAGTGGAGCAACAAGACTTTTCTTCTCCTCCACTTTTCCACTCATTCAACACCACTGGGAATTTTCTCAAAAAAAAACAAGCAAAACTATGCATGCCTGAACCTAGTGTATTATATACAGATGCTTCAAATTAATCATAGTTTTTATTTATTGAATGATTAAATTCTTTGGTTCTTTATTTATTGAATTCTATTAGCAAATCCTTAAGAGCTTGGAATATTGGAAGAAATTTTGAAAATCAACTCGAAATATATTGAATATTTTAAAAATTTTAAAAAATATATTTAAATTTTGTTTAAAATTATAGAGAGATTGTATTATGTGCTGTGAAAAAGTACAATAGAATTGAATTGATTACGATATATATTCTACAGTGCTACCGGAGAATGTTGAAATATATTCTTATGTATTTTTGATGCAAGCTCCGATTCCACTTTAACTAACAGCGGCGCTCAATACCAAATGGGCCATAGATATTACCCCTTAACTAATCTTTTAATATAAAAAATAAAAATACCGTACCAAACTAGCCCATTTCTCATTATAAAAATCTCTCTGAAATTGTCATCGGCCTTAATTAACAGCAGCATTTCACAAGAAATTACTCACAAATTAACTTCATGTGGGCAGCAACCAAATCTGCAGTCATTAATCTCATGGGCACCCTTCCCTCCCCCAAACTCCTCCTCTCTCTCCACCTGATCTCACTACTCTGCCTTCCCCTTCTGCCGCACGGCCAAGTCTACTGCTACATCGGCGGTAACTACACGACCGGCAGCCCCTACGAGTCCAACCTCCACCACCTTCTGGCTTCTCTCGCCTCCGCAGCCCCTGCCTCCGACGGCTTCTCCGCCACCACGGCAGGCGAGTCTTCCGACCGAGTGTTCGGCGCCGCCCTCTGCCGCGGCGACGTCAACGCCACCGACTGCCGTGGCTGCCTCGGTGCAGCTTCCGCCAACATCCTGCAGGGCTGCCCGCACAACCGAAGGGCCGAAGCCATCCTCGACCACTGCCTGCTCAAGTACTCCGACCAGAACTTCACCTCCTTCCCCAAGAACTCGCAACAGGTCTTTGGGGTCTACTGGCGGAACATCAGCATGGCGACATTCCCGGAATACGTCGAGGATGCCGCCGGCTACAACTTCGTCAACCAGGCGATTGACACGCTGCTGAGCGGCGTCGCCAATGCGGCCGCG
The DNA here is from genome assembly GCF_001540865.1 of Ananas comosus. Classification (NCBI taxonomy): domain Eukaryota; kingdom Viridiplantae; phylum Streptophyta; class Magnoliopsida; order Poales; family Bromeliaceae; genus Ananas; species Ananas comosus. Next base: position 4,230,284 of record NC_033621.1, read on the forward strand.
CCGAGCTCGAACTCCGTCAAAATGTTCGCGACCGGCGAGCTGAGCCCCGGGAAGGGTTTTCCGACCACATACGGGCTGGCGCAGTGCTTCCCGTCCATCACGGACTCGGAGTGCCGCTGGTGCCTCCAGGGACTCGTCAACGAGACGCTGAAGTTGTTCGACGGGCGGCAAGGCGGCCAAATTCTCGGCGGCAGCTGGTGCTACTTGAGATACGAAGTGTATTTGTTCTACTACGGGAAGCCGACGGTAAGCCTTATTTCTGCTGCACCGGTGAACCTGCCCAGCTCGCCGCCGCCTCCTCCCGGCCCTCTGCAAATTCCAACTAAAAGTGAGGATCCGCACTCTTGACGCCATTTTCATCTATACCATACAAATTAACAAAGTTTGTACATCTTACGGTCACTCATTTAAAAATTTAAAAGTTTTTTTTTTTTTTTTTTTTAGGATTTTATCGTTGAAGGACAAAAGAGAAAAAAAATGGTAACACTAGGCGAAAAATATTACTCATTGGATCGATGAGATATTTGATTTATATGCTGCTATAGAGAGGCATTACTTTTTTTTTTGAAATATAAAATATTAAAATTAATTTTTAAGCAGTTTGTGCTTTTAGAAATCCAAGTCCATTTATTTCACAGAGCAGGAGGGTTTAACCTTTTTATATAAAAAAAAAAAAAGAGAATTTCTTCTTTATTTTTGAAAGATACCCGCTTCGGTCGTGTATTTTATTTGGATATAAATTTAGCTGAAATGTAAATCAATTAGAATTCAAATATGAGACCTCAATTACAAACCACCAAGCTCTTTACCACTTGCGCTAGGAACAATTTCAAACCTACTCACAAGGCTCAAGTTATTCATTTTACATTCCTATCAAAACCCTCAGTTCAAAATGACTACCAAAGCTTCTTTAAAAATAGTTAAAAAAAAAAACCAAAAACAATCAGTAGGAATTGAAATAGAAGTTAGGCGTGGTTAAGCTTTGGCTGAAATATCGTTTGAATATTATTATTATGAAACATTAACAAGTATAATTGGTTTTCTACTTATTCTCTGTACCTTTTTACTGTAGCTAGAGACAGTTAAATTTTCTACTCTTTTTGGGTCTTTGAAGTTGCTTCTCGCTGCAGCAAGAATTTTACTTCTTTTTTAGAGACAGGAATGTTATCATTACATATTTCGTTGAGATGTAAGTTTAGAAATTAGAAACAATAACATGTATAATCATCCACCATCAATATTTTTTTAAATAAAATTAGTTGAAAATATGAAATTAATAATTAGACTCCAAACTTGGACCCTTGGATACTAATTATCAAATTTTTTATCACTTACACTAGAGATGGTCCATCCTATCAATATTTTGTTGATCACTTAATTATAACATTTCATCCGAAACATTTATTTTCATGCACAGGGCCGAAGAAAAGTAAGCTTTGCATTATCGTTACAACTACGTGCCTCCCGGTGCTCCTTTCTTGCTCCCTCTTGTGTCTTGTGTGCATCAAAAGGCAAAGGCGCGCAGGTAAATTCAAATTAAGTGCTGTAGAGTGCTTAAAATTAATAGAAAATTTCTTAATCGAGGACTTCCTCTTTTTCATTATCCAGGAAAGGCAAAGTTGCAAAGCACTCGAACAACTTCCACTTTTGATATTGATGAAGTTATTAAGCTTTGGAAGAGCGAAGAAAGAAGCTCTGAATTTTCATTATTTGATTTTGATACCCTAGAAAACTCCACGAACAATTTTTCTGATGAAAACAAACTTGGCGAGGGCGGATTTGGGACTGTCTACAAGGTAATTAAAGTGTAATCTTTTTTTAAAATCTCCTAAAGAATGGAAATGGCAGTTGCCGAAACCAATTTCTTGAAATTAATTGGCAAATATTTATATCCATATACAATTGCTTTTTTAAAAAAAGAGGTGTTATACTGAGTAACACAACTAGACACACAAAATCAATTCACAATAATAACTAATAATTGAAGTACAACTTTTTGAGCCTGCACTCCCATTAGAATTTTTAGTTTTAAAATCTAGCCGCACTATATGCAAATCTAATATTTTTTTATTTCTATTAACTCGGAGTATAAATTTACCTTTTTCCTTAAATAGGATGACAAAAAAGAAAAATAGTTCATTTATTCATTTTGAAAATCTGGGCACATACTATGCCATATAACAGGGCCAATTATCAGATAGACTTGAGATAGCAGTTAAGAGACTCTCTGCACGTTCAGGCCAAGGTCTAGTGGAATTCAAGAATGAGATTCAACTTATAGCAAAACTTCAACATCGAAATCTCGTGAGGCTATTAGGTTGTTGCATTCAAGGAGAAGAGAAAATACTAATCTACGAATATATGCCGAACAAAAGCTTGGATTTCTTCCTCTTTGGTTCGTTTCAATCATTTTGCTTCAATTGCTCTTTTCTTGTCTTTCCACACTGTCTTTGTTATGTTAGTTTGTCTGTCTCAGATCAAACAAGAGGAGGACTATTAGACTGGCAAAAGCGCTTTACTATTGTTGAAGGGATAGCCCAAGGGCTTCTTTATCTTCACAAGCACTCTAGACTACGAATTATCCATCGAGATCTAAAGGCGAGTAACATTCTCTTGGATTGCAAAATGAACTCGAAGATATCTGATTTTGGCTTAGCGCGAATTTTTGGTTCCAACGAAACTCAAGCAAACACAAATAGGGTTGTTGGCACGTTGTAAGTATAGATCAGCCTATTTACATATCCGTCATTATAGATTATTGCTTGTGCTGATATTTTTGAAAATAATTTGCTTCAGTGGTTACATGTCTCCCGAATATGCTTCTGATGGTCTTTTCTCAGTCAAATCTGATGTCTTTAGTTTCGGCGTATTACTTCTCGAGATCGTAAGCGGAAAGAGAAATGCTGGTTTTCACCAATATGGAAATCATCTTCATCTCCTTGGATATGTAAGTTAAAAATATTTGAGCACTTCATTCCCATAATATTTTTCTATAGAAATTAAAAACGAGATTATTGATGTTATATATCTTAAATTTCCTGAAGCATCAGAAAATTTTATGTCCTTGGTCACAAAATTGTCACAGGCATGGGAACTTTGGAAAGAGGGGAAATGGTTTGAGCTCATAGATCAAAAACTAGGTGATAGTTTTGAAACATGTGAGATATTGAGATGCATTCATGTGGCACTTATGTGTGTTCAAGAGAACGCCTCGGATCGACCGACCATGTCGAATGTGATTATGATGCTGAGCAGCGATAGTACGAACCTACCGGACCCAAAACAACCGGCTTACTTCAATGTGAGAATCAAGGATGAAGCAAAGATAGCGTCTGATTTTATCGTGCCTGACACCGTAAATGAGATTACTTTTAGCGATCTAGAAGGCCGATAATGCTACTTCAATTGTCTTTTTTTCTTATTTGTTTGTCTGTTTGTTTGTTTGTTTTTTCTTTTGAGATAATGTCCATCCCGATATTATCTTCTTCTTTATTTTTGAGATATAGGTAGCATGTTACCCGCTTCGTTTATTTCATTTAAAAATATACTTAGCTGGAAATATGAATCAACTAGGATTCGAACTTGAGACCTCGGGCATCAACAACTAAGCCCTTTGCCACTTGCGCTAGGGACAGTCGTTCCATCCCGATATTATTAGTTGTCCTTTTGTCATATAAGATACAATTGAGTTGAAAAGATAGAGAAAAATGTTACTAAAAAAATCTTGGTTGTACAATTACTCTAGGGAGAAAGTGTTAACTAATTGGTTGTAATTAATTAAGCATGAACATACTACGGCGATCGCAATAATTCACAGCATAACATTGTGTAAGGTTGATATTATTGAATATAAATATTAAAAACATCATTCTATGATGTCTTAAGTTCAACCTTGCATTTTTTAACATTGTATCAGAACATACGGTCCTAATTAAGTTCAGGTTATGTTAGACTCTTAACATTATTTAGTTTTTTTCTATTAATTAATTTAATTTACATCTTTGGTCTATCAAAATATCTCTAGTTCAGACGTGAGTCGGTGCAAAACAATTGTTTTCTCCAAATCTTAAGCTACCATAAAATGATGTTTTTTGTTGGGAAGCATGATTTGCTCTGATACCAATTGTCGAAACCGGTATTTGTGCTGATACCGATTATTTAACCCAAAATCTAAAATAAAACAAAATTATATGGAGAAAAGATATTTAGAAAAAAGAAGAAAACTAAACTAATACTTTATTAATAAAAAGCATTTGATTACATCCTGGACAACTCCCATGCAGTCATGTCTACTGTGACTTATTAATCTAATTAACCAATGCCTAATTATATATAGCCATCAAGTCCAACATATATTTTGGATAAGTACAAATCCTACTCAATGTATAATTTTGATATACTTTATCTCTAACTAAATTTTAAATTAAGTTTGGATTATTATTTTCAACATCCTCCCTTAATCTTCGAGTCGCAAATTCCGTGAAATGCGCATTTTGATTTTGCAATCTCTGTTGTTGTTGTTGTCGTCGTGTTCGAGTTGTGCAGCATGACGCCTGTCAAATGATGTTGCCATGCACAAAATCTTTGCCACATGTAGTTGTGATTATCCACATCATCCTTAAAGATCAGCAGGTTCCTGCAAATATCTTGAAAAACATGTAATTTTAAAAAGATTGGATCGATTTGAATTTTGTAATTTTTTGGTAGCCGATGAGAGTCTGATCGATCGACACGAATGTTTGCTCAATGCATTGATCTTGATTTGTGCATTTTCATGTGCTTTATGCTTTCATAAATCTAATTTGTGATCTGCATCTTCAATCACTTCAAAATAATGGTAAACTTTTTCCCTGCTTTGCTGCATAATTTCTTCATCAACAAAAATTTATTCAATCATATTATCATTGTGAACTTTTTCGTCAACCTGAATCGTATCGTTTTGATCATCAATATATTCGTTACAAATCTGATTTTCTTCATGATTTTGATTATATTCTTCTTTCCAAATTTCTTTGCAACTTGGGCCTTCTGTATTTTCGCTGTTGGGCTGAATTTCTTCTTCTTTTTTAATTTTATTCTCTTCATGCAAATCTTCTCCTTCAATTTTTGGTAATATTCTCCACGTTTCTCGTGCCGTCTTTGCCGTTGAAATTTTTCAACCAACAATAGATCCACTGCTTGAAAATTATGTTATAGAACTTTTCTATCTTTTTTTGTAAATTCTTCTTTACCAAATTCTTTTTCGTAATTTCTATTTTCCACTACATCCCGCAAATCTTGGGATTCTAAAAAATATCGAATGACAATTTTCCATCGTTTAAAGTTCGTTCTATCGAACTTTGGTAAATTAGGTTGAATAAACCAATTATCTAAATCCATAACGAAACTTGAAAATTCGAAAATTAGGCTTCAGACATGTACCTTTCTGTTTGGATGACGTCCTTAGTTCATCAAGATCTCCCCGAATTTTTTGTACTTCGGCTTGCTTGCCTAGCACTCCTGGCTAGCTCGTCAAGTCTTTTTGGATCTCTTCACGGGCTCTCCTCGCTCTCTAGCTTTTCGTCAAGAGTCACAACCACCTTCTCTTGTGTGTCGTGTGGAGGCCAACTTCTTCGAAGCAATTCCTTGCTTCGGATTTATCTGAACGTCACCTTCGTCAATCAGCTACGAGTCACTTGACTTTGGCGTAGCTATCCGGTACGTTGATTCTATATTCTTTTCAAATTTTGCTGTCGTCTTGTTAAAAAGTCGCATGATATTTTTCGGCTCTGATACCAATTGTTGGGAAGCGTGATTTGCTCTGATACCAATTGTCGAAACCGGTATTTGTGGCGATACCGATTACGTAACCCAAGATCTAAAATAAAACAAAATAATATGGAGAAAAAATGTTGGGAGAGAAAGAAAAAAAACTAAACTAATACTTTATTAATAAAAAATATTTGATTACATCCTGCACAACTCCCATGCAGTCATGTCTACTGTGGCTTATTCATCTAATTAACCAATGCCTAATTATGTATAGCCATCAAGTCATAACAGATGATAAATCCAACATTTATTTTGGATAAGTACAAATCCTACTCAATATATAATTTTGATATACTTATCTCTAACTAAATTTTAAATTAAGTTTGAATTATTATTTTCAACATTTTTACTATTTATATTCAACAAATATTAGGGCACTGCTTATATATTTTTTTGAATCTAGTTTAGAACTTATTTGGCTACGTTTTAGGGTGTAGCACAATTGAGCTTTCTCTTTTGCTTGACATCTAGCAAATAAAAGTCAAATAAAACTCGAATACCAAACTCAAATCATTATTTTTCTGAATTATTCTTTTTTATAATAGTTTATATCAATTTTATGGGATGCGTCCGATGGGATGGCTCGACTATTCGCTCGTTAGATACAGGTTTAACTTGGATTATTTTGGTTTGCGTTATATCTTTTTTCCATTCGAATTGGAGATTTTATTGTAACTAACAATGTAACAGCCATATTTGATTATTTTATCTCTTTCATTTTATTTTTTTACTTTATTGTGGAATTTTGATTTTTCTAATAGACAAGTTAGACCTAGCAAACGGACATGTTAAATAAGCCGCAAGTGGGTAATTGTACCCACGTATCATATGTGTGAAAAATGATTAAGTGGAAAAGACTAAAAACTTCAAATTGGAGTGATAGACATAAGTCTTACTTCACTGAAATTTGATAATCTGTATAAGATTTAATATACATCATGAATTAATCAAGAAAGGAAAAAATAATACAGAATATTATTGCCTTCTATGTGCGGCCATTAAATCCATTATTGTCTTCTATATGCTGTCATTAAATCCATTCAGCCGAATTGGCAAGATAATTTTGGTTCAAAATAGCAAGTAAATTGTTAACCAAATCTCCATCATTCTCACCATCAAATCTCTATCAAACATTCATAAAATTTATAAACTTTATTTTCTAATACTCTCCCTCGAACTGGTGTGTGAAGAGACGAAACACCCAGATGTGTGAAATTTTTAGACAAACTCAAGCGGGGCCGGGCCACCCCGTTTGTGGGCCCGGTCAGCTGCGCAGCGAGAGCGCTGGCCCGGCCTGCGCCACAGCGGGTGCGCGGCCTAGTCTGACCCAGCCTGCAGTACTTGCTGGCCTGGCACCGCCTGCGCAGCTGGCTTCTCTTTATTTTTTTTGTTTACTTAAATAAATTTTTTTTATTCCTGTGTGGTAATATTTGCCTTATGATTTTACCTATGATGCTTGATTTTTCATCGCAAGATTTCTACAATTTTTTTATTCGTTTTCTATGCGAAATCAATTAAAAAAATAAATAATAAATTATTTTTAGTATTCTTTTAAGTTGATCACGAGACATGCAAAAAAAAAAAAAATTACATTAGTTGTGTTTTTTGCATTAAAAAAATTACATCTGTTGTACTTTTTTTTTTTTTTTTTTTTTTTGTCCNGCGTGGGGCAATGTGGAAAAAAAAAAAAAAAAAAAAAAAAAAAAAAAAAAAAAAAGAGACCGCGCGGGGCAGACCCGCGCACCACGGGCGGGTGCAGCGCCTGGACCGGCTGGGGGAGAGGCTCGCGGCTGAGCCTCTTAGGCCTTTTTTTAGTTTTCTTTTTCATTTATTAAAAAAGAATTTTACAATTTTTTTCCTCTATGGCAAATTTTTTTTCTGGGATAAAAAAAAAAAGTTTATTTTTATATTCGTGTGCTGTATATATTTTTTGTATACTTGTATAGCATGCGTGTGTTATTTGTTTCATTTATATTATGTGGGTGCGGACGTTAATACTTGGATTGCATATTGTGATTACATGATTGTGTGAAATTTTTTTGCACATAAGTATTTTTGTTATTTTGGTGGTTTCAATAAAAATTTATTTTGAAAGCATGGGTTCGATGTGTGCGGCATTTCTGTAGCATTTTTTTTTTTTTTTCAGATATATATCTTTGTAGTAATATAGTAAATTTTATTCTATAAAAGTGATATAATAATTAAGGCCATTTAAAGGAATGTGATTTGCAATTTGCGCAATGTCATTATTTTTCAAATTAAATTTTAGCACAAATACTTTTTTTTTAGCTATGTGATGATATTACCAAGATTAATTCTCAGTATAATTATTTTTTTTAAAAAAAAAGAGATGTGTTCTTTTAAAATGAATGTGTTTTATTTTTTTGGATTAGTTCCAAATTAATAAAAAAACTAATAAAATTATAATATTTTGAATCAACACTAGGTAATAATTACAAGCATAGCGAAATTTTTTATTCTGTTATGTTGGGATAATGTTTCAATCTTATTAATTAGTACTAGCATAGGCTTTAGAAAAAAAAAATCAACTTGCATAGAATAGATTTCATGCATGCATATGCATGAAGCACATTCAGGTCTTCACTGTCCAATTAAATTATCTCATTTACACTTGAAGAATTTGGGTGGACCCAGTGCACTGTGAACTAACTTCAATATATATTAATATTTTTGTATTTGAAAATTTTATGGGTCTAATAAATATCTTTAATGTGAAACCCTGATAGTCCTATATATAAAAGATACAATAGGATTAAAACTTTTTAATCTGGTTATAGTATTTTAGACAGTGGCTCCAAGAGGTTAAAAAAATTAAGTATGTTAGGATTAGAGTAGTCCTAGGATCGGTAACCTCCTGAAAAGTAGGGCATCACAGTTTTGTATCAGAGTAAGTTACCAACTGGAAGTGTGAGATGAATTTTGGTTAAACCAAGTTATACAGCGGAGAAAGCAAGACTCTTATACTGATGACTATTGTCGGTAAAGCGCACCTCACCCACAAGGTCGGTTAAAAGTAGTGAGACGACTCTCACATCACTTGGTACTTGTGAGTCTAAGCCTGACGATGACGTTAGGGCTTAAATAGGAGGAGAATGTGAAACCCCAAATAGTTCTCTCTCTCTCTCTCTCTCTCTCTCTATATATATATATATATATAGAGAGAGAGAGAGAGAGAGAGAGAGAGAGAGAGAGTTGAGCTAGAATACTTCCAAAAGCACCAAAGATGTGGTGCTTTTGAGTTTTTAGCCTTTGGATGAATAAATGTAGGGTTGGGATGATGGTGGTAGATGGTGGTAGGTGGAATAGTGTTTGATCCAAAGGCTATTAATAATCAGGAGTAGATCAAGAGCTAAAAACTTAAAAGCACCAAGGAGGTGATGCTTTTAAAAGTATCTAGCTCAATTTTATATATAATATATATATATTATATATATATATATATATATATATATATAGTGAATGATCGGATTCTTCAATTTAAGATCGAAGTTATTGATCTTTATCTATGTGGTGAGTAGAATTTTCTATCAAAAATTCAACCAATTTCGATTCTTTTACACCGTTAGACTAGCAAATATCTCATACCGACCGTTCAAATTGTCAATTTTGTGACGTTTTGATCATAAGATAAATGATGTCGAAAATTTATAAAATTTGATTTCTAGATGTTTTAAATGCTCTAGATAACGTTAAACGTGTGGATTGTCAATTCGGAAGCTCTATCATTAAAAACAACTTATGAGTACGAGCACGATCGTACTCATAAGAATATAGTAGCCGAACTCTATATAGGCTAGGACTACTATACTCTTATGAGTATAGAGCACTTCATACTCATAAGTTGTTTTTAATGATTGAGCTTCCGAATCGACGATCCACTCCGTTAAATATGATCTAAAGTATTTGAAACTTCTAAAAAATAAATTTCGTAATTTTTTGAAATCATAATAAAGTTCATCAAACGAGTATAAAATGAACGGTCAAAATCGAACGATGTCTTAAAAATAAATAATCGGATCCTTCAATTTAAGATCGAAGTTATTGATCTTTATCTATGTAGTGAGTAGAATTTTCTATCAAAAATTCAACCAATTTCGATACTTTTACACCGTTAAACTAGTAAATATTCCATACCGACCATTAAAAATTGTCAATTTTGTGACCTTTTGATCGTAAGGTAAATGATGTCGAAAATTTATAAAATTTGATTTCTAGATATTTTAAATGCTCTAAATAATGTTAAACGGTGTGGATCGTCAATTTTGAAGTTTTATCATCGAAAACAACTTATAAGTACGAGCGCGATCGTACTCATAAGAGTATAGTAGCCGGACTCTATATATATATATATATATATATATATATATATGTGTGTGTGTGTGTGTGTGTGTGTGTGTGTGTGTGTGTGTGTGTGGAGTTTGGCTAGAATACTATTGATAGCAAATGGCTATTTTTACTATTAAGTTTTTAGCCTTTAGATCAATTACTTTCATCATTTCTATCCATTGGATTAAATATTATAATCCAGTGGGGACCACTCAACCCTACTGGGACCACTCAACCCTAAAAGACTAATATCATTCTAACGCTACAATTTCTCATCTAAGAGTTAAAAACTTGATAGCAAAATGGATCTTTTGCTATCAATAGTATTCCAGCATAGCTCTATATATATGATGAACTAGGCTAGAATACTATTAATAGAACCAAGTCATTGGTGCTATTAAGTTTTCAGCCCTTAGATAAAGCGATGTGCGGTTAGAATGATAGTGGTTCCCTAGGATTGAGTGGATGATTTGTTAAATAGTATGATCTAATGAATAGAAATGGTCAGATGAGTAGATCTAACAGCAAAAACCTTGGTAGCATCAAGTACTTGATGCTACCGATAGCATTGTAGCCGGATTCTATATATGATATAATAGGGCTAAAATCTTTTAATCTGACTATAACATTTTAGGTAGCGATAAGATCCAAGAGGTTAGAGAGAAGCGTGTTAGGATTAGAGTAATCCTAAAATGGGTGACCCCCTGAAAAATGGGGCGACACAATTATGCCCTATACAAAAAAAAGCATATATTCAGTACAAACAATCGCATTTCGAATAACATCTCTATTCAAAAGAAAAAGAACATTTATAGCGAACTCGAACTTAAATAACCTTCTAAAAAAATTTTAGCTGAACATAAAATTTACTCTCAAATATAGAAAATCCTCCTCAATATACCGCATGTTACACTTTACCCCCATAGATGTAAAAAATATGCATTGAAACCCTCTCAAAAGATAAAAAATAACTTATTAGATTATAGTGTTAAAAAAATAGTTAAATGATCAAATATACTTTCATATTTTACTTTTTTTTTCTCCTCAGGAGGGTGAAGTGCACATATCTTTTTTATTATCTAAGAGGTTAAGTACTAAGGAAGTAAGTTTTCTGAGCGTTAAATACATATTTTGTTGCATTCAAGAAGTTAAATGCAACATGTACGTAATATTTGAAGAGAATAAAGTGCATCTTAGCCTATAATTTAATTATTTATATAGAACGAATTTGGAGCGAAAATCGGATGGACGGATTAGGGATGATTTATTATCCTTTTGTTTATTGTTTTGTCAAGATAAAAAAAAATTTCTGGCTAGTCACTACTAGAAAAGTGCTAACAACGGACAATCTGATTGGGGAGGAAGTCTACAGTATCACACTTATACTATATCATCAGCAACAAATCAATCATATCTCTTTTCTTGAGAGAAAAATACAATAAAAATATTTTTCTATTAATTATGATGGGACGAGTGAATCGAACGAAATAATTTTATTTATTAGGGACGCCACGTCAGCAATATAACTGATATATTATAGAATTTTTCCTAGTTGGTGTTGGAGAAAATCCAAAATCTCTAAATATCATTAAATTTTATAATTACTCTCATTTATTATGTTAATTAATTTGATGAATTAAATTTGATTTATTTCTTCTTAATGCCACATAAAGGCATGAATTAAGTGGAATTAATGTTGGGAAAGTTGGAATCCCAACGTGCCATTCTCTCTCCATTATATATATAATGGATTGCACTGTTTATCTACAATGAACAGTGCTGAGAGAGAGATTTAAGTGAAAAAATGAAAGTAGAAACTTTATTTAATTCTTTATTTTATTGTGTTTTGATCTTTTTATCATTGGGTGTTGAAAGAGTCTCCGTCAACCTCCTTCACGATCGTGCTCGCAGGAGAAGGAATTCCGGTCGTATCTTGAGGTATTGTTTCCGGTTAATCCCGCACGTAAGGACGGGAATACGCTTTAGGGTACTGCCTCGCACGCTTCCGGATCAATTAAGTATTTATTTGGATTTAGCGATCATCTGTAAATTGATTTATTTATTTTCATAATAAAATCTAGTTAGATTTAAATCACAATTAAATTTCTGTGCGGCATTTGTTCCAATAGTTGGGACGGGTTGGCCTTACAAACGCAGTGTGCTCCCTTTGTCTGTCGGCTCTGAAACGGCACTTCGCATATTCAAGCATGCATTGCAGCCACTCAAAGGAAGTGCTGACCAAAACCGGCGCTGCTCCACTCATCCATCTCTGATCTGTTTTATTTACTCCGACTGGACTCTCTCTCAAGGATTAATTGTTGCGTCCAATCGAGGATGTCCCTCTCCCCAACTGCACGTCCCAGTTTTTGAGCTCTTCTGGAGTGCTCTTCTCTGGTCTGGTCAACTTGGAATGAGCGAAACCGAAGAATTTTTTAACCCAAGTCCACTGCTGTCAGTGCGCTCGCCCGATCAACTGTGATGGGAATCCTAAAGTTTTGGCACCCAGGAGCTGACGAGAAGACGAAGAAAATCTTTACATATTGTCTCATATATATATATATATATATATATATATATAAAATGTCCTAGTTTAAATTTTTGAGAACAATAATTATTTTATATTTTTTTATGTGATATCAGAGTTAATTATAAATCCCTTATTCTATGAAATCGTGGGTCCAACCCCACCTTGAACATTTATTATGGAATGGGTTAATCGTTATTTTTTTATCTTACCTATTAATTTTAGGTGCCTTTTATATCTATATATATTTTCTTGCTCGTTTTATACTAGGTTAGTATTTTGGATAATTTGGTATTAAAGTATGAGATTTTGAGCTCGAGTCTGTCACACTTCTAGCATTATTTAATTTTCTTCTATTTAATTAACTCTATATTCTAAAAAAAAAATCGAGCTTAAACATAAGAGAGAGTGCTGAATATAAAATATAAAAAAAATAATATTCTCTACAATAGTTTGTATTTTTGAAGAACAACAATTATTTCACATGCTTTGACAGGCTAAAATGGATTACAAAATTTATTTAAACTGTGGACCATTAAGTTGGCTATTTATACCTTTCAAAGATTTGATTTTATTATACAATGTTTTAATTTTTTTGACTTACGTCAGTCAAAAATGTGTCGTTTGTCTTTACAAATTTAATTAGTATATTTCATGCCATTCTTGTAATTATATATTTATTAAAATAACTAATTATGTTTTATAGTTAAGGTAAGTCCTATATGTTTTAGCCAAAAAAAAAAAAGGGAAAAGAATGAGTTGATGTAGGACCTTCACCAACCCAAATTCATCTATATTACTAGATGAAATTCATTTTCTATGCTAGATCCGACTTTCAAACCTACTTTCCTATGACTTTCAATTATAATAAAAATTAGCCCGGCATATTAGATAAACGATTTAATTAATTAATTAATTAATGTATAGAAAAGTTAATTAGTATCGTCATATGATGTGCAGGAAAAACTTCACTGTTGGATTTAGTGATATCAAATCATTTATTAGCCTATTTGATTCATTTGCTCAATTACTCATACAGTAGGGTACGTAGCCTGTAATTGGTTTGTGCTTTAGAAAACTCATAGGCATGCTGAGTTAAGGCTTCATTTGGAATTGCGGGGAGATTGTGTTATGTGTGGTAAAAAAGTACGATGGGAAAATATTCTCTTTGTTTTCGTATGTAATATTGCGTTCTGCATATCACGATTAGTTGGTTACGATATATTTTCTGCGATCCCACCGGAGAACGCAAAAACATATCCCTATATACTTTTACCCTATTGATGCCAAAAAAATTAGGCGGGAACGGTTGAGAAGTGGGGCATAACTTATACGATCATGGCTACAGCACTACCCCCACTATTAAAACTGATCAATAATGTGGGCTGAGAAGATATCACTATAAATAGTAATTCCAAAGCCTACAAAAGAGGTCTTTTTTTCTTGCGAACAGAAAACCACTTCAATTCTACGCATTTCTCTTGTTTTCTAGGAGTATTCTACTTATATTCTTTCTTTCTTCCCAGCATTTACTGTTTTTCTTAGGAATAGTTCTTAAGTTAAATTTCTTGAGTCTATACGCCATACAGGTGCATCCTCTTTTGTACGAATTTTCAACTTTAAAGTAAAATCTACAAGCATTCGGCTCTTCAGCCGACCCAAAAATACTGTGCCAATTCCTGACTTGGCTCATATAGCCGAACTGATTCAGTAGTAAAATGTACGAATTCGGCTAATCCGATCCCTCATTAGTCGAATTGCTTGATTTGTCGAAGGGCGCAAACTTCGAGGGTCACCATTTGTAGCCGTTCGGCATTCTTACACACTTCTCGAAGGGAAACTTTGACCGGGTCAACGGTCTGGGAATTCGGCTCGCAGCAATTTTTGGCACGCCTGGTGGGACTCTTGTTCAGGTAAATTTGTACTTTATTTATTACAAGTTATGGCTGACGACAATGCCATAAATCTCTGCAATCGAGTTGTTCCTCAAACATCAGGGAATGACCAAGCCAGTAAAACTGAGAACGTGAATGAGCGTTATGTAATATTACCGGTAGAGGGTGAGACTAGTGGTCAATCGGACCAGCGAGAGCCGAGTTTGGCTCAGGCGCTCGGACATATGACTCGCGTCTTACAAGTTTTAGACCAAACTAGTAATCGGAGCACCACCGCCTGGATGCAGTTTTAGCCGCTATCACGGCTTCTAATGAAAATATTGCCCGAATTGGGCAGTTACTGACTTGGAACGAACAATCATACGTAGGCCTATCAGGACCTGTGGGCACCCCAGTGTTACAAAATCCAGGAACACCGGCGATTACGCAGCCTCAGGTAACACCATTTCAGGGCGCTTATAAATCGGTGAATGCAAATACTGGTCAACAACCTGAAGTGGCATGGGGATTATCTCCTCCGCCACCGTTACCGGTGTATCAGCCCCAAAATATGGGGATTAAGGTTGGGGGGCAAGCCCCCAATGTGATGCAAGGTATGAATTCTGCGGCACAAAATTATGGGCTACCTCCAGGACAGAACCCAGTTCAAACACAGGCTCCTGTTCTTCCACCAGGGAACAATAATGAGTTGTACGCTCAAATTAAAAAAGCCATTCGAAATGCTTTCGAAGTGGGGGCTAGGCTGGTGATGCGGCTTGTATTTAGATTTTCTTATCCTACCAACATAGATGTAGAACATCCTTACACAACAATTTGGAAAGTGCCGAAATTCGATACATTTTTTGGTGATGAGACCGAAAATACGGTCAAACATGTGGCGCAATTCACGACCCAATGCAGGGAGGCCGCCGCAAACCCGTTTTTGAAACTTCGGTTATTTAACACGCCGTTAACTAAAACAGCATTTACTTAGTACACTACGTTACCTGCTAATTTCGTCTGAGACTGGGACGAATTGGAAAGAAAATTCTATGAATAATTTTATAGATCAGAACCGGAATTGTCGGTGGCTGATTAGCACAGTATCGACAAAAGCCAGGTGAATCGGTTAAAAAATATTTAAATCGATTCAAAACGACTAGAAGTCGGTGCTTTGTTAGGATGCCAGAATCAGAGTTTGCTAAGATGGCATTCAATGGTCTACATTTCATGATAAAGGACCATTTTGAAAATAAGTATTTTTCGAATTTGTTCGATCTGAGAGTCTGAGTTGCTCAATATGAACAATTCAGGAAAGAAAATAATGACGATCAGCTGCAATAGAGCCGATATAAAAATCAAAGCAAAGGTAAGGAGAAATCCTTGATAGAAAAATAATCGGTTCAAGAAGAGTCGAGCCAATCAAGTGAAAGTGAAGAATCGGCTGATAAAGCCGATGTATATACAACCAGAATGGTAAAGAGCCGCTTTCTTTAAGCGAACTAAGATCAGCGAAACTAAAGCTCAGGTCTCGGCTGTATCATTGAGCCGTTGAGTTGGCACCAATAGTCATCCGAATGTTCATTCGAAAGACTATTGGGGGGGCATTGTTGATGACAAAAAATTAGGCGGGAACGGTTGAGAAGTGGGGTGTAACTTACGCGATCATGGCTACAGCACTACCCTCACTATTAAAATCGATCAATAATATGGGCTAAAAAGACATCACTATAAGTAGTAATTCCAAAGCCTGCAAAAGAGGTCTTTCTCTCCCATGAATGAGAAGACCATTGCATTTTCAATACTTCTACTTTCTACATTTATCATTTTTCTAGGAGTAGTCTACTTGTAATTCTTTGACTTTTTCAACATTTACTGTTTTTCTTAGAAGTAGTTTTTAAATTAGATTTTTTGAGTCTGTATGTCATACTGGCACACTCTCGTTTGTATGAATTTCCAACGTTAAAGTAATATATACAAGTATTCGGCTCTTCAGCTAACCCAAAAATACTGTGTAATTCCTGACTCGGCTTGTACAAATGAACCGATTCAGTAGTAAAATGTACGAATTCGGTTGATCCGATCCCTCATCAGCCGAATCTCTTTATCTGTCGAAGGGCGCAAACTTCGAGGGTCACTATTTGTAGCCATTCCGCATCCTTACACACTTCTCGAAAGGGAACTTTAACCGGGTCAACGACGGTCAGGGAATTCGGAGCATGCCCCAACTTCATTTTATCTAATAGCGCTAGATAGGCCTCAATACCAAACTAAGCGTAAGTGGGTTGTTATGAAAAGAATTCACATTTGGCTAGTTAGTATAGAATTTTCATTGGATCGTTGATGCTAATTATTAATCCTAAAAATTCGAGCTGTTAGAAATATGCAGTTAGTTCACTTAAAGCGTTCAAATATAGCATCCACGGATCTCAATTGTGACTCGACCTAACCACTCTCACGCAATTTCAAATATAGCTCGACCCAACCCAACCTCACGTCATTTCGTTTGTGGCTCAGCTCAACTCGGTTTCCCGCCATATGGTAGAATTAATACTGACCCCTTTAAGCCAATAAATATATTCCAATTTGGATTAACCATGTAAGCCTTTTTGTGTTACTGTGATTGTATTTAGATTCTCTCTTTCTATTTTATTTATTCTAATTTGTACACTTGTTCCTTGTGGATAATTTAAATATATTATAGTATAGTTAATATCTCGATAGTGTGGGTTCCATCGTTGCCGCACTACATTGACGGCGACAATTTTGCTCTATTTAGACTTGAGAAGAAGACTTCGAGTTGTGGGACTGCCGTCGCTTTTTCATTTTGACAAAGTAGAGCAGCAAGACTTGAGTCTTCTCCACTCAGCCACTCATTCAACTCCGCTGGCAAAACTATTGCGTGCCTGAACCTAGTGTATTATATTATAGATGTTTCAAATTAATTATAGTTTTAATTTATTGAATGGTTAATATCTTTGGTTCCTTATAAATTGAACAGTGTCATCTTCTAAACTGTTAACTTTTTTTTTGAGAGATAAACTGTTAACTTTCAAACCACTAATTGGCACTAACTGTGATAGGTTTCCAAAATTTAATAATTTTTATATACGGTTTCAGAGTTTGGAATATTAGAAGAAATTTTTGAAAATAAATAAAAATATTTTGATCAATCAGAAATATATTAAATATATTTTAAAATTTAAAATATATATTACATATTAAACATTAATTCCTTAGGGGGTGTTTGGTTCTGCGTAGAACGAACTGAAAAAATATTTTCGGCATTAAAAATAATTTTTCGCTTGTTTGGTTCGATGTAAAAATATTTTTTTTCTTAAAAATGCTTTTACGGATTTGAGAAAAAAAATTGAAAGTTTCATTTTCTATTATTTTTGGCGAAAAATTAAAACTCAAGGTGTATAAAATTTTTTTCATTCATTTTTTTCGACCGAACAAAACAACTATGAATTTTTGCTCTTTCAACCAAAGAAATGTTGATAGAAATTTTTATTTTTATCCAGCAAGCCATAAAATATAAAAATTGGACCAAATGAAAAAAAAAATTTCACCAAAAATTACTTTCCACGGTTTTACGTTTAACCAAGCGGACCCTTAATATAAAAAATACATGCAGTACCAAACTAGTCCCTTTTTCTCATTATAAAAATCTCTCTGAAATCGTTATTGGCCTTAATTAACAGCATTTCAGAAGTAAATTCTCACAAACCTAATGAGCGCAGCAACCAAACCTGCAGTCATTAATCTCATGAGCATCCCTCCCTCCTCCAAACTCTTCCTCTCTCTGCAACTCCTCTCACTACTCTGCCTTCCCCTCTTACGGCGCTGCGGCGCCGATCAGCCGTTCTACCCAATCTGCGGCAACACCGACGGTAACTACACCGCCGGCAGCCCCTACGAGTCCAACCTCCGCCGCCTCCTGCCTTCTCTCGCCTCCGCAGCCCCGGCCTCCGACGGCTTCTCCGCCGCCGCCGCCGCAGGCGAGTCTTCCGACCGAGCGTTTGGCATCGCCCTCTGCCGCGGCGACGTCAACACCACCGACTGCCGCGCCTGCCTCGGTACCGCCTCCGCCAACATCCTGCAGGCCTGCCTGCACAACCGAACGGCCGAAATCTTGTTCTACTACTGCCTGCTCAAGTACTCCGACCGGAACTTCACCTCCTTCCTCGAGAACTCGCAGCAGCTCTTCCTGTGGAACGTCAACAACGCGACGTTCCCGGGGTACTACGCCGAGGAAGTCTACAACTTCGTCAACCAGGCGGTGGACACACTGCTGAGCGGCATCGCCGATGCGGCCGTGTCGAGCTCTAACTCCGTTAAGCTCTTCGCGACCGGCGAGCTGAGCATCACGAAAGGTTTTCCGACGATATACGGGATGGCGCAGTGCGTCCAGCACATCGCGGGCTCGGAGTGCCGCCGGTGCCTTCAGGGGCTCATCAACGAGACGCTGAAGTTGTTCGACGGGCGGCAAGGTGGCCAAATTCTCGGCGGCTGGTGCTACTTGAGGTACGAAGTGTTTTTGTTCTACTATGGGAAGCCGACGATAAGCAGGTTTTCTGTTGCACCGGTGAACCTGCCCATCTCGCCGCCACCTCCCGGCCCTCCGCAAATTCCAACTAAAAGTGAGGAGCTGCACTCCTTATGCCATTCTCATCTGTATATGCTATAAATAGTGTACATCTCACAGCCATGTAGGGTGGCAATTCAGCTCGTTGTTCGTAAGCCAGCTCGTATTCGGCTCGAAATGAGCTTGAGATCAAATCGCTCATTTAGTAAACGAGCCGAACACGCGCCGAATTTTTTCGGCTAGTTAATTTATTAAACGACCGAACACGAGCTGGGTCAGCTCGCCCGTGTCGGCTCAATAACAGCTCAAATATATATTATTTATATTTATATAATTTATTTAATTTATATTTATATATATATATATATATATAATATATATATAATATATTATATATATATATATATATATAATATTTTTATTATTAATTTTTAGTAAAATAAAAATATAAAGGAGCTCAATTAAAAAACCTCATTTATATCGTAAGTTTCAACTATTAGATCAAAGTCTAATGGATAAGATTTTATAAATTATTTTATATATATATATATATATATATATATATATAATAGTCCGGCTACTATATTCACGATATGTACCAAGCCTTTGTACTATTGATTTTCTACTGTTAGATCTACCCCATTGATCATTTCCGCCCATTAGATATACTATTAAACCCAAATAATCACCCACTCAACCCTAGGGACTACTATTAATTTAAACCGGACCACTATCAACCTAACCGGCACATATTTTCATCAATGGCCGAAAACTCAAATAGTAAAAGGATTTGGTACTATTGATAGTATAATAGCCTAATTATATATATATACTATATAATATATAGTAGGGCTAGAAATACTTTTACAAGTATCACCACGTGATACTTGTGTGTTTTTAACCCTTGATGGAGAGATGTGAGATTGAATGATGTATGGTACGTGGTGGTAGGTGGAATAGTGTTTGATGCCAATGGCTATTGTAATCAAAAGTAAATCCAATGGGTAAAAACGTGATAGCAACATGGGGATAATACTTGTAAAAAGTATCCTAGATCAACTATACAATATATATATATAATATATATTATAATCTAATCTTTTAACTTATTGTTCGTTGGCCAACTCGTAGCCAGCTCGTTGTCGCTCGTTAATAACGAGTCGAACACCGAGCTGAATTTTAGCTCGATACTTTAACAGCCAGCTCATATTCGGCTCGTTATTAAACGAGCAAATAAGAGCCGATCCAGCTCGCCTGTGTTTGGCTCCTTTCACCTCTAAACCAGCCATCGCTACTCTTTATGTCATTTTCATCTGAATATCAAAATATATGCTGTATAAATAGAGTTGACATTGTACGGTCACTCATCTAAGGATTTAGAAATTTCTTTTGAGTTTTTATCATTCAAGGACAAAAAAAAAAATTTAAAAAAAATAAAAAAAAATCTGATAAGACTATGTAAAGAATATCACGTTTTCGATGGATGAGGTGTTTGATTGTATGCTGCTATAGATGTACATATAGTATTACTTTTTTTATTTTTTAAAATATTAAAATTAATTTTTAAGCAGTTTGTGTTTTTAGAGAGGTGGATTTATTTCACAGGGCTGAGCAGGAGGGTTTAATAAGTGCCAACCTTTTTTTATACTCTATAAACCTTTTTTTTTCAAAAAAAAAAAAAAAAGACAATCTCAAACCTAACACACATTCCAATCAAAACCCTCGGTTCAAAATTAATGACTACCAAATCTTCTTTAAAATTTGTTCAAAAACCGAAAACAATTAGTAGGAATTGAATTAGAAGTAGGCGTAGGCATGGTTAAACTTTGGCTGAAGTACATCGTATAAATATTATTATTAGGACATATTGACAAGTATAATTGGTTTTCTACTTCTTCTCAGTGTCTGTTTACTGCAGCTAGAAGCAGTTAAAGTTTCTTCTACTCATTGGGTCTTTGAAGTTGCTTCTCATTGCTGCAAAAATTTTAGATCATTTAGAGACAGCAATGATAACATTATATTATTTTGTGGAGATGTCAGTTTAGAAGCTAGAAATAATAACACGTATAACGATCCACCATCAATATGCATGTTTTGTTTTTATTTTTATTTTTTTTTGAAAGAGAGACTATGTTATCCGTTTCATTTATTTTTAAAAAAAATAAAATTAGTTGAAAATATAAAATAATTAGACATCAAACTTGGGCTCTTAGATGTCAATCATCAAGCTCTTTGTCCCTTGCGCTAGGGACGGTCGATATTATCAATATTTTGTTGATCACTTAATTATAGTATTTTATTGGTAATATTTATTTTCATGCACAGGGCCGGAGAAAAGTAAGCTTCGCATTATCGTTATAGCTACATGTCTCACGGTATTCTTTTCTTGCTCCCTGTTGTGTCTTATGTGTATCAAAAGGCAAAGGCGCGCAGGTAAATTCAAATTAAGTGCTGTAAAGTGCTTACAAATTAATAGAAAATTTCTTAATCTAGGACTTTCTCTTTTGCATTATCCAGGAAAGGCAAAGTTGCAAATCACTCGACCAACTTCCACTTTTGATGCTGACGAAGTTATTAAGCTTTGGAAGAGCGAAGAAAGAAGCTCTGAATTTTCATTATTTGATTTCGATACCATCGCGAACTCCACGAACAATTTTTCTGTCGAAAACAAACTTGGAGAGGGCGGATTTGGGACTGTCTACAAGGTAATGAAAGTGTAATCTTTTTTTTAATATCCTTAAAGAATGAAAATGGCACTTGCCGAAACCAATTTCTTAACATTAATTGGCAATATTCATATCGAGTTTTGCTAGAATACTATGGTAGTAAACTGCTCGGTTTACTACCGATTTATTTTCGATGATAGAGCTTCCAAATTGATGATCGGCACCGTTAAACATGATCTAAACTATTTAAACTATCCGGAAATCAAATTTCACACATTTTTGATATTGTTCTCTTGTCCATCAAGTGAACAGAAAAATGAATGGCTGGAAATGAATATCCTTCAAAAAGTGATGATACAATTTTTATATTTGAGATCTAGAGTCTAGATCTTATTTTAAATAGTTTAAAAAAATTTTTAACAAAAATTTAGTTGATTTGAACTCTTCTATACCGTTAAACGAGCAAACGCACCATATCGGTCATTAAAATTATAGATTTTGTGACCCTTTGATCGTTCAGTTAGTGATGCCAAAAAATCATGAAATTTGGTTTCTAGATAATTTAAATGGTCTAGATTATGTTCAACGGTGCCGATCGTCGATTTTGAAGCTCTATCATCAAAAACAAATCGGTAGTAAACCGAGCAGTTTACTACCGATAGTAGCCCAGTCAAACTCTATTTATATCTGTATACAATTTCTTTTTTTAAAAAAAAAAAGTGTAATAGTGAGTAACACAACTAGACACACATGAATTCAATTCATAATGATAACTAATAATTGAAGTACAACTTTCTGAGCTTGCTCTTCCGTTAGAAGTTTTAGTTTTAAAATCTAGCTGCACTACGTGCAAATCTAATATATATATTGTTTCTTCTATTAACTCTGGCTTTGGAGGAGTATATATTTTTCCTTTTCTAAAATAGGATGAAGAAAAAGAAAAAAAATTTTATTTTTTTCATTTTGAAAACCTGGGCACGTACGATGGCATATAACAGGGCCAATTATCAGATGGACTTGAGATAGCAGTAAAGAGACTCTCCGCGCATTCAGGCCAAGGTCTAGTGGAATTCAAGAATGAGATTCAACTTATAGCAAAACTTCAACATCGAAATCTTGTGAGGCTATTAGGTTGTTGCATTCACAGAGAAGAAAAAATACTAATATATGAATATATGCCGAACAAAAGCTTGGATTTCTTCCTCTTTGGTTCGTATCAATCATTCTGCTCCAATTGCTCTTTTCTTCTCTTTCCACACTTTCTTTGTTATATTAGTTTGTCTGTCTCAGATCAAACAAGAGGACTATTAGACTGGCAAAAGCGCTTTACTATTGTTGAAGGGATAGCTCAAGGACTTCTTTATCTTCACAAGCACTCTAGACTACGAATTATCCATCGAGATCTAAAGGCGAGTAACATTCTCTTGGATTACGAAATGAACCCTAAGATATCTGATTTTGGCTTAGCTCGAATTTTTGGTTCCAACGAAACTCAAGCAAACACAAACAGGATTGTTGGCACGTAGTAAGTATATATAGATCAGCCTATTTATGTATCCACCACTACAAGATATTGCTTGTGTTGATATTTTTGAAATTAATTTGCTTCAGTGGCTATATGTCTCCCGAATATGCTTCTGAGGGTCTTTTCTCAGTCAAATCTGATGTCTTTAGCTTCGGCGTCTTACTTCTCGAGATAGTAAGCGGAAAAAGAAATGCTGGTTTCCACCAATATGGGAATCATCTTAACCTCCTTGGATATGTAAGTAAAAAAGATTAGAGCACTTCATTCTTATAATATTTTTCTGAAGAAATTATATATTATGGCATTTTAGATCATTTCATTTTCTGAGAAACGAGATTATTGATGTTCGCTTGAATTTCCTGAAGCATCAGAAAATTTTATGTCATTGGTGACAAAATTGTCACAGGCATGGGAGCTTTGGAAAGAGGGGAAATGGTTTGAGCTCATAGATCAAAAACTAGATGATAGTTTTGAAACATGTGAGATATTGAGATGCATTCATGCGGCACTTATGTGTGTTCAAGAGAATGCCTCCGATCGACCGACCATGTTGAATGTGATTACGATGCTGAGCAGCGATAGCACGAGCCTATCGGATCCGAAACAACCGGCTTACTTCAATGTGAGAATCAGGGATGAAGCAAAGATGGCGTCTGATTTCATCATGCCTGACACCGTAAACGAGATTACTTTTAGTGATCTGGAAGGCCGATAATGCTACTTCAATTTTTTTTTTTTTCTTTGTTTGTTTGTTTGTTTTTTTTTTTTTTGAGATAATGTCCATACCGGTATTATATATCGGTTGCCCTATTGTCATATAAGATACAATTGAGTTGAAAATATGGAGAAAATGTTAGTCAAAAAATATTGGCTGTACAATTACTCTAGAGAGAGTATTAACATGGTTGTAATTAATTAAGCATGAACATATCATGATGATCGCGATAATTTAGGCTAATTAAATTGGCCAATACTACGATCAAGGCGAGTAGCTAGCATAGCATCATGTAAGGTTGATATTGTTGAATATAAATATTAAAAATGTGAAATGATTCGGTACTTTATTATTAAAAATATAAAATAGATCTTAACTGTTGATTAATAGAGGGTAAAGATGTAATTTTAACATTTAGCAGGTAAAAGGGTTACATTATGCGAGGTTATTTTAGTAATTAAACTATGCAACATTTAAAGAAATTTTTAATTGATATTCTAAATTTATGTATTAATTTGCACTAATTTAGAAAATTGATTGATTACCCTAATTTAGGCATTAATTAAGCATTAATTTACGCATTTACTTTAGAAATTTTAGTGATTCTAAAATTTAGGCATTAATTTAAATTATAGGAATTTTAGAAGTAGTTCTATTTCTAAATACATTGAATTTAAATATTAAATATTAAATATTTAAAATTAAAAAAATTAAAATTTAAGTTAGAGGAATTATGTATTACTATTTAAAAAATTTGTAATGTTGATAAATATTTTAATTCAACATACTTAATACGTTTAAGAAAATTGTGAATTCATCTTAGACATCAATTTTGTATTACAAATTTTAAAAAATTGAATGTGGGCCAATATGTAAATTCAACATATTTAATATGTTTAAAAAATTTTAAGAAATTTTCTAATTTAGATATTAATTCTTTATCACTATTTAAAAAATTTAATGTGGATAATTAATTAGAAATATAGGGTATAATTCAAATTTATTCTTAGAATAGAATTGTATGGATAAAATTAATTCAAATTTTAATAGTAAAAATTGATCTTTTAAAATAATGAGATCATATATTGTAATTTAAAGTATAAGCTGAAAACAAATAAAATTTGAAGTTTAGAACCTACAAAGTAAATAGAAACCTCTAATAAATTTAAATAATGTAGTGCAATTTAAATTTACCAATAAATAGATTTAAACTGTATAATTTAAAGTTTAAACTTATAATAATAAATCTCTAGAGTTTTACTAGAGTAAACAAAATTAGAAGTGTAGATAAATTAAATAAATTTATATTGAACAAATCTAGGCTGTTTGTATATTTTATTAATTTGATCGGTCCAATTAATTTGATTTCTTAAATTGATTTTGACTTTTATCTTTAATTTTTTTTTATTTTTAGTTGATTTTTAAAATTTTAGTTTGTTACCTTTTGGTTTACAATTAGCTTCTTAACTTTTATTATTCATTTTAATTAAATTAGTATCAATGATTTAAAAACTAGATTGAATCGATTGATTTGACTGATCAGATTTTAAACTATTATATCAAATATCTGATTTCAATCTATTAAACTGAATAAGATTAAGAACAATCTGGAACCGTTAAAAATAATAAACGTTTTAAACAGAATGACATTTTAACAGTTAGAGCTAATAAATATTTTAAACATAATTTTAAGTATGAAAATTAAAAAATATTAGGATTACTGTTCAGAAAAAAAGGGTTAGGAATTTGAATTCGAACCCGACTAACCATCGCAAGACCTATTTCTGAACTCGACGGATTTCAAAAATCCATATCTAAATCCGAAACTGACCAATTTTCCGAAACCTAAAACCGAACCCAAACCCGAAGACTGGAACCCGAAATAATTATTTCTTTTTACCATATTTAAAAATATTTTATATTAAATTTAAAATTTTAAAATATAAATTCGAATATAATATTAAACTTTATATATGATTCGGATCGGATTCAAGATGGATATAGACAAAATCCATAGTTGGTCCACAAAATAATTTGAAACTTTTCTTATATGAAATGCCAAAATATGAGAGGAAAGAGAGAGAAAAAAAAGAAACAAAGAGAGAATAAAAATTTTGATAATATAATAGAGATAAAATGACTAAATTGCTCATATATTAAAAGACAAAAAGACCCTTTTTCGAGGTACTTGGTAACCGGTACCTCTTCCAAAGTGACCTGCTATTGCAGATCACAATTTTAAGAAAATTAAATCTGAACCGTTGAATGGGAGGGAATGAACGGTAACAGAAAAAAAAAAAAAAGTATAGAAGCATTACTCATAAAAAATACCATCGGCCTCTGGTAACTTTAAGTTTACTGAAAAATGTATTATTTGCATTATTTAATATTGTATCAAAGCATAAGGTCCTATGTTCGGATTCCGTCAGGCTCCTAACATTATTTAGTTTTCTTCTATTAATTAAGTTTATGTCTTTGGGTCTATGAAAATTTTTTAGTCCAGACATGGGAGGGTACAAAACAACCATTTTTTTCCAAAGCTTAGGCTACTAGATAATAGTATTCTTAATATTTATATTCAACAAATATTGGGCCACTGTGCTTTTATTTTTCTTTGAATCTAGTTTAGAACTTATTCGGCTATGTTGTATGGTGTAGCACAATTGAGCTTTCTCTTTTGCTTGACATCCTAGCAAATGAAAATCAAATAAAACTCAAATCATTATTTTTCTAAATTTTTCTTTTTTAGAATAGTTTTTTTTTGAGAAAAAGGTAGCGTGCTACCCACTTCATTCATTGAAAAGATGAATTATGCCATAAGGGTGAGGCAACCAGGGCCTCTAAGAGGTGAAAAAAAGAAGAAGGAGAAGAAGAAGAAGAAAACTACATCTCATGAAAGTGTCGATTAGCCGAAAGTAGATGTTTCCAAAAATTCGACAACTGTTTAACCTTGCGAACTGCTGTCAGGGAGTCCAGCTGGATCATTCTAAAGATCGTATCATTTCTGCTCTCCCAGATGACCCACCAATAGGCTGCTAGTTCCGGGAGCCTATTACACAAAGATTGCGAAGTTTTCCAACCCGTCCACCTATCCCAGATCGAATTAACGTCGACTCCCAATTCCGTAGACTGAACACCCTCCAAGGCCATCACTAATACGAATTTAGCAAATACGCATGCAGTAAACAAGTGATCAACAGTTTCCACTTTAGTCCTGCGCATCACACAGGCTGTGTCTCCGATCCAGCCTCTTTTTAGTAGGTTATCTACTGTGAGAACCTCTTCTTTAGGACGAGCTAGCAGAACACTTTCACTTTTAGGGGTATTGGAAGTCTCCATAACTTGATTGCTCGGGCATCCCTCGTA
Organism: Ananas comosus; assembly: GCF_001540865.1. Classification (NCBI taxonomy): domain Eukaryota; kingdom Viridiplantae; phylum Streptophyta; class Magnoliopsida; order Poales; family Bromeliaceae; genus Ananas; species Ananas comosus. The sequence goes on from NC_033621.1 coordinate 4,257,700, forward strand.
CCCCCATATCGCTCAGTGCAGAATAAGCCGACTTTACCGTGAATCACCCATCTGGGTTCCAACGCCAAAGAATCTTGTCTGGGCTCTGCCCTATTCTGAAAATAGAGATCCGATCCTTAAGCGCAGAGAAGCTAGAACACAAACCCTGCCTATTAACCGAATCGCCTCCTAGAATCTTGCTCCAGTTCCAGCCATCACTCGTCAAATAATCCTTGACTTTAAGGGTGCGTTTGGTTTGAGCTATCCTGCCAGGATTACAGGCAATCCTGCCAGGATAACTGTGAGACCCCAGATAGTCCTATATATAAGATATAATAGGGCTAAACTCTTAACCCGGTTTAAGCATTTTGGGTGGTGGCTAGACCCAAGAGGTTAAGAGAGTTAAGTGTGCTAGGACGGGAGTAGTCCTAGGATGGGTGACCCCCTGGGAAGTCGAGGCGTTACAATAACTGTGTTTGGTTAATCCGCTATGTAATCTAGTCGTTAATGTAGCATTACAAATTGAGCAGGATTACATCGAAAATATTAACGGGAGGGGGGTCATGTATCTTACATTACTAAAATCCGTTAATACTACATATTATGTAAAATGATAATTTTACCCTCTAACAACCCTAATCTAATTAACAGCATTATTTTCATCTCTCTCTCTCGCCTTCCCCCCTCTCTCTCGCACGCCGCTTTCTCTCTCTCTCTCTCTCTCTCTCTCTCTCTCTCTCTCTCTCTCTCTCGCACGAACATGTATCATCTTCTATTGCGCCGTCCTCCCAGGTAATCATCATGATCTCCTTCCCTCCATTCGTCATTTTCACAAAAAATAATATTCAAATGACCACAACAAGGGCAATTTTGGAAAAAATTATACTTTTATGTTAGAATTACTAAATTTTATAAACTGAACCAAACGTATTAATACTATAAACACTGTAATATAGTATTATATTACTGCATTAAACCAAACGCGCTAATGCAGCATCAGTAGTAATCTCACGCCGAAATCCAAGATACCTGGATATGTCGAGATACTTTGTAATATTATATAACTCGAACCAAACAGGTCCTAAGGGTCTTGCATTCCATCATATTGTACACCTCCGGAAAATCAAGTTGTAAAGAGCTCACCCCACTCCAACAATCCGACCAAAAATCAATGGTACATCCGTTCCCCAGTTTATAGTATATTCCCCATTTAAAGATATCAGAAAGACTTAGAACTTCTTTCCATCAGTGGGAAAGAGGCCTAAAGGATCTTCCCTCCTTCAAAGGTCTTCTTCTACGGTAGTATAGGGCTTGAATAACCTTGTTCCACTATAATTGAGGCGCCGTGTGAAACTTCCACCACCATTTGGCAAGCATATCAATTTTATGGGATGCATTCTATGGGACTTCAGACTTTTAATTTTTGATTTAATTTTTTATTATTTTGACTTGGGTTATTTCTTTTTCCATGTGAATCGGAGATTTTATTATAACTAACAACCTAAGAACCATATTTGATTATTTTTCCTTGTTCATTTCATTTGTTGCTTCACTGTGGAACTTTAATTTTCCTAATTGACATACCCTTAGTTCTTAATTATTTAATTCGCTTTAGTCAATCTAAGGTTAGTATGATATTAGTCTCTTAAAGTTGAGTGGTCCCCTTAGGGTTGATTGATCCCTATTAAGTTATAATATTCTAACCAAATTAATTCAAAAGCTAAAAACTTGATAGCAAAAACGGACAAATACTATTAATAGTATTCTAATTCTAGTCCAAATATANCGGAAGTGTGAGATGAGTCTCGGCTGAGCCAGAGTCTGGATGACGGGCTAGCGTAGGGATGTCAACGAGTCGGATTTGGGTCGGGTTTTTAAAAACCCGAACCCGAACCCGAATACCAAGTTCATACCCGAACCCGAACCCGACGGGTTTAAAAAATCCATACCCATACCCGGCCCCGACCAAATACCCGAAACCCGAACCCGAACCCGAAAAGCAATGAAATGGGGACATCATCAAGGACCAAACAGTTACTTAGCTCACATGGACCCATGTGCATTTCAATCATTAACTTTATTTAGATCCTCTTAAAATTTAGCTCAATACTCATCAGGAATCATCATAATCGAATCGAGAAAGAAGAAGAAAAAAAAAAAGAGAAAAGAAAAGAAAAATAAAAGAAAACAAGAAAGTAAGGAAGAGGAAAAAGAGATCGAGGAGGAAGAGGAGAGGGAAGGGAGTCGTGAGATTGAGAGTACCGAGTACGAGAAATCGCGGAATAGTTCGACTTCGATCAGATGGGGACTGGAGACGGGCCGCGGGCGAGGCGTCTAGGGAAGCGCTGCGCGTTGCCGGACTGGGACGGGCAGCAGGGCGGGGGAGACTGCGGAGTCCGGACGGCAGATCGAAGGGGCGGCGTTGTGGGCTTGTGGCGAAATGGCGGATGGGGCGTTAGGGCGAAAATGGAATAGCGGATGGGGATGGGGCGAACTTGCAGATGGGGATGGGGCCAAAGGGAGTTAGGGTTTAGTGGTTTATTCTGGCCGTTGGATTAGGATCTAATGTATGAAAAGGTAATCAAAGAGATATATATATATATATATATATATAATATATAATAATATATATAATATGATATAATAATATATATATGCGTGTTCGTTCGGTCGGTGGTTCGGTTCGTCGGTTATACAAAATCCATACCCTGACCTCATATCCGTCGTTTTATTTTTAATCCCATACCCGATCCATACCCATTTAGCCGTAAACCCGCCCGTCGGGTGTTCGGTTCGGTAATTTTTGGTTATGCCCATACCGCATAGACATCCCTACTTTGAGGCCCTTTTAGTACTATAGTCAAACTCAAGCTCACAAACGACACATCTAGATAACCATCAAATCTTGACTTTTCACCGCATATCGATCGGCGGAACATGGCCTTCACAATATCTAACAAATCTCCACGAAACATATCAACCCATAAAACCAAATGAAAGTCTTGCGCAAACTCACTCTCCTCACGTTGCTTGGATCGAAGAAGTCATGCACAATTGAACTCACTTATAACGCTTTCATCAAAAATACCCTGATTTTCACGATATAACCTTCCAAGCACAGATAAGACCCTCATCACGCAGATCTCTCATAACAAAAATAGTGACTATCATGTGCTTTGCCAAGTGAAACGTCGATTCATCGCCAGAAATTTTTGACACTTTGACATCACAATCACACCTTAGCACATCTTGTTTCCTTAATTCTTCTAGAAGTCTTTTAACAAAATCCTCATTGAAAAGCATGTGCCTACCCAAGTACTCCGCCTCCGTCATTGACCAAGGACCACTAACGAAAGTTCGACTCCCACTAAATACACATACTGCTCATGAGAAAACATAACCCATGTTAACTTCTTACTCTCCACTCCTGTGAAATATCAATCATATGTCCAATGCACTCCAAATTCGTAGAACTATAATGAGTGAGAAATCGTATGTCCCTCAAATTCCCTAGAGAATCCATTTCAACTGCTTCCATGTTCACATCACCAAATGCCATCACTGCTACTAAACTGTGAGAAGTCGATTAAGCACACCATGGCCAACAAAAGCTGCCTTACATGCCCGATGATATATACCGTAAGGGCCACGTCTAGCCTTTTCATTTCGTGCTTGTGATTGCTTGATCCGACAACTTAAAAATGAATAAAAAATGAAGTAAAATTGTTTTGTGTTCTACATATTGAAGCAGTACACACAAAATCTTTCCCCCCTTATATATAACTTTTTGTAGAAGTCAAACTTTCCTATCTTTACTCGGTAGTACCTTTATTTTGCAGTATATAGTTTTTGAAACACCTAATCTCAGGATACTGTCTCTTGTATTCCCGCAACCACCATAAACCATTTGATATATAAAAGCAAAATACAGAAGGCTCCTATCATTAGTCCCTAGAACTATGATATGATAATCACTATTCTGATATCAAATCGATGAGGAGAATTGTATAAGTCAAGTTTTTTTATTCCTTAGACATACAAAGCAAGAATTTTCGATAACTCTCGATTAATCCTCCCGCTACTAGATGCTCCATATGAATAAATCACTACTCTTCTCTAACAAAGTTATCAGCTATCTACTTTTCTGTAGGTGCGTCTTCACAACATCTTAATCAAATGCTGCATCCTTCAATTTCGTAAAACAAATAAATTTCCATCAAAACCAGGCAATCCATACTCATGTGAACTTATTTTGCAATTCGTTTCACCTTGAACGATCTAACAAAGACACGCAAATCGCTATACCATTGAAAGGACAGACCAAGAGGGGCATTGTAGCGCAACCTCAACCTACACACATACATTGCATCAGAAAGAAGATCTTTTGTAGATGAAAAATAACCCGAGAACATTATAAACAACACAGATACGCAAAGATAAAATGAAAAAGAGAACAACAAACACAGATTACATATTCACAATATGAGTCAAACTATTCAGCAGCAAGACCTAGCCAACTACTTTTCGATTAATCAATAACACAAAAATGAAGGAGTAAGAAGATTACAAAAACTATCTACTCTATTTAATTTTCCATATTTTTTCTTTCACAGGTGCTAACACAACTCATATTTCTACAAGATTAATTACACAGAGTTATTACTCTAAAAACCTCCCAACAAATGAATGCTCTCTATCATCTCCATTGAACGATCTCCGATCATTTCTTGCTTATGATTTTCTGCTCAGAACAGTTGTTCTGGACCATTCCTAAACTTTATAAAACAAATTAAAATCAAATTGGATCAAATTTATCATATTCACTCGCGCATGAAATCATAACCAGTAACTCAACTGAGAACGATGGAGCACTGGTACTCTCAAATTGGACTACCAAAAGTATAATTAACAAAAATAGATTTTCTAACTCGAATTTTGAGAACTCTGAGGAACTCCGAAGGTACACTTGTTTGAGGACACTGAGGAAGACTCCTAAAACTCTTTTCAAGTATATCTATACTTAGATTTCAAAGTTTACGCCATACCACAATATCCCAAAAAACGTTAAACTTGACTTTTTTACGCGGATATCAACTTGGAACATGCTTACATAATCCAAACAAGCATACAATATGCAAAAAGCAGAAAAGTTGATGGCTAATAAGTCGTAAATGTTAAGAGTAGCAATTTGACATAATTAGTAAGAGATGAAAATTAATTAAATGATGTTAATGTAAATTAAAGAATCATCACACCTTACGCGAAGGTAGATCTAAGGATACGCTTTATACCCATGTTTACCGCGAAAACTACATCGCTTGGAAGAAAAATAAGTCAAAAAAATAGTAACATGAGACCCAAAGATTTGAAATAGTTTATATATACAGGTAATGTTTAAGATAAAAAAATTTAAAATCTCAAATGAAAAAATAGAATGCAAAAAAAAAAAAAAAAGTAAAGGTTAGATTTGCCCTAGATGATCCACCACAAAAAGAAAAAGAAATAAAATATATTATACCTTGTATATTCAAAAATATTTGGAATTATTCTAAAATCGAGAGTCCAAAAACCACTACAAATTGGACCATGAGATTCAAGAAGATATTTTTAGAAAGAGCGAAAAAAGAGAAAAAAAAAAAGAAGCAAGAAGAGAGAGAGAGAGAAACGAGAGAAGGTATGTCAGAGGCAGCCCGTTCTCCTCCTCTCTCTGTTCGTACACACAGAAGAGGATTGGTTCCTTCTTTCGGCAAAACAAAAAAAAAAAGAAAAAAAAGAAAAAGAAACAAAAAAAAAAAAAAAATAGTCAAGCACGATCAACGACGGGACACTACAAATTCGATGACACGACGACTACCGACGGAACTTCCACACAACTGAAGGTAATGCATGCATACAAATGGCGTAATGCCAATTTGTAATTGTCATAATTGGATCAACCACAACACTCGGCAATACGGCTGACATGACAAGAGTCGACCTAAATCCCACTTCACCGGCGTAGTTCTAATCCTATACTAAAAAGACCATCTCGATAGCTCGACATCAGTCAAAAGTTGATTGAGCGTCCATTAATTAGTAAATTACTCACACGATACAAATCCACATATTTGACAAAATAAAAGAAAAAAAGAAAAAATGATACAATTGATTTGCTATCTCGTGATAGCATTATTCAACATTCACAGACCTCGGATAAGACATTCGACTTCATCAATTCGTCATCTTCGGAAGGCAACTACGAACCACGATTGTGCATTTCGCGATAGCATGTTCGACTTCAATACCATTTCATACTCGGTAGCAGATATTTATACAAATCCGCCATCTTCGGACTACAGCAGCTTGACTTTAAATCGAACCTCATGTTTGAGACGGATTACTTAGCAACACCCTATAGTGCAAAAAAAATTAGATGACCGGAATTTGATATCGATTTGGATAAAAATTAATTAAGAATCAAAAAAAAGAGAACAAAATAGTTGACATTTAATAAAACAGCCTAATCATAATTACGTTATGCCCAATAACAAGATCATATCATCCACTAAAAAACAATAAAGTCCAAATCCAACCGACCAAAATCAATCCCCGAATTAGCCCGACAAAAATGCAAGCCCATAATCATATGCAGATCAGCCCAAATTAATCCAGCCCACCATCCAATATAAACCTACCCGTAAATAAACCCAAAATCTAAAAAGTCCACAAATATAAATCCGCAAACCAAATTTACAAATGAAACCCAAAACCCACACAGTTACAAAATAAAACAGCCAAAATCCAAAGCCATAACAAAAACCCAAAGACCAAACCAAAAAATAAAAACCTAAAACTCAAAGTCCACAAGATAAAATCAAGCTCCAAAAGCCCACAAATAAACACAAACCCACATGCCAAAGAAAATCAAAGGCCCAAAGCCCACCAAATAAGTCCCCCACAAATACAAAGTCCACAAATAAAATCCGAACTCAAAGCTAGCTACAAATAAAACCAACTCAATCTAATCATAAATAAAACCATCCCACCGAAACCCAAGACAAAGCCCAAAACTAACCAAACCTATATCAATCCAAAGCCTCAACCAACCAAATTAACCCAAATAATTTCACAACTTCCAAATGATCCCTATCAGAATACATTCAGAAGCCAATTCATAGTTCCCAAAATGGTCCTCCATATCATAAATTAATTCCATAAAGTAATGGGTTCAAATGGACCTCTAAAACCAATAAATTAATTCAATGAACCAATTTCATAGAGTTTCAAATAGGCCTCTATTAGAATAATCTTCATGAAATCAATTCACGGCTTCAAAATTCATATGACGTCAAATCGTTAACGAATTCAAATTTAATTATCATCAACTCGTAAACTGAACATTGACCATTCACAATTCAGTAAATTGAACATCGATCGTCAAGCTCACTTAAACCTAATTCAAAATTCGAATTCGACCATCAAATCATTAAACTAATATTGACAGTCAAGTCTAAATCTAAATCAAAATCAAAATGAGCATTCGGAAAGGTCATTAAAACTAAATATCGTTAATTCAAAATCCAAATTGACCATTAATCATTAAACTGAACATTTGACCATCAACAGGTCATTAAACGAATAATTTGCCGACAATCGTAACAAAATCGTCCGTAAGTGGTTAAACTAAATTCCAAATTCAAAGACCATTCAATGTAAACTGACCATTGACTCATCAATCCATTTAAAACAAAATTCAAATCAAATGGGACCGGTCAGTTTAAAGCTAAATAACCATAGATTCAAATCAAAATAAGCCGGCTTTAATTCGTTAAAAGAGTAAACTCCATTTCAAACACACTTTGACCATCAAAGTCGTTAACTGATAATTAATATTGAACTCTTTGGTACCCCGCAAATGTTAAACTGAGTAAACCATATCAAACCTTTTGACCACCAGTTAAATCGAGACATCAATCAAACCCTTTTAACCGCCAAGTCGTTAAACGATAAACCAATTTTCAAACTTCTGACCGCTAAATCGTTAAAACAAACAAATTAAAATTCAACCGCCAACCTATTTTATTCAACCTCCGTGTCATTAAACTGAGCGGCCGACCCCGATAACTGCACCAATTTATAAACATGATATTTTAGCTTCAATAAAATTCATTTACAATAATGGATACTCCTCTTAACCTTGTACACTGCAAAAAATATTAAATAAAAATTTATTTGGCCTAGCTTTTGTCTTTTTATACAGCATTACTTGGTCTCATTATAAGGCCTTAAACACTTGAATGTGTGGCAATTAACCACAAATCTGAACCTGTAGAAATCATAAACCTATAAGCTGATTAAAAGATAAATTAAAATAATTAACTAGTACCTGAATGACCCCTCGCCTTAGAAATACCAATACGGGCCAGTTCGTCACAAACAGACAAAAATGGCACCATCCGTTGCGTCATGCTTACCTTCATTTTGAGACCAATCAAATAAACTTATAAAACTCATAGTAAAATGTCGACCAATAAATATGCTTCATCCAAGCATAGCAAATGTCATACCAAAAATATCTCATCAACAAGCAATACAATCCGACAACATCACCCATCCGAATAAGAGCATTGGCACGATAGTTCAGAGTTAATCAGAGTTAACGTATTAAACTCGATATCCCTAATAAAGTACTGCTGAGAGTTGGGCATCACAAAACAATAACAAATCTCAATCAATTAATTAGAAAATACCTAAATCAAAACCAGACAATAAAAACAACAAACTGTCCCAGAAATAAAAAAAAAAGTTGAGATCTACTTAAAATGTACATAGTTAACGTCTACACACATCTACATAACAAAGTTTAAAAGTTCATAAAAATGTTAATTCATTAGTACAAAATAGAAAAAAAAAAAAAGAAAAAGAAAAAGAAAAATAAAACACAAAAAGAATCCCATTCCTCATAAGCCTTCCCTGAGGAAAGGAATAATGCCACCAAAGCGAGAATATGTAATCCACTGCAAAGTGTGTACCTTACATGCATCAAATCAATAAAAATCAGAAATTCAAACAAAGGACCAATTAAATCATGGTCAAATATTTCGAAAGAAAATAAGATTATTCCGAACTTCTCAATATATGAGAAGCCACTCTTCCTCCAACAACATGCAAATATGGTCAGAGTGCTTGCCCCTGTTCCAATCAAAAGTCCATAAACGAGAAAAGAAAATTCTGTCACATGTTACAATAAATGCAGAACAAATATGAACATAATACAAATTCCTCCAAAGAACTACTCCATATGGTTTCTTCCATCTCAGCTAGCAATGGTACATACTATAATGTACATACAAGAAGAAGCCAATCGAATTAAAACAAAAATAAAATATAAGTAGAGCTGCCGATGCACTCTTGAAGCACAAGAGATCGTCTCAATGCCTACTCAATTTCAATATGGCATTCGAAATCAATGATCCCCACTTATACCAGATATCTGATAATCCAAGAACGAAAATCATAGAATTTGAAAGCTATTTTCGCACAATCTATCAAATGCCTGAACGTAAAATTAACAATCTTCAAAAATACCCAGATAGTAAGATAGCTCAATCATATCCGGGTTCCCTGATCTTAGATCATGTATCGTCAGATATCAAGGTTACTGATGTATATCATATATGAAATCGATTCTCGATAAAAAAAATGAACTATTTGATTAATTGACACTTGCTTAAAACAAGCAACATCTACCCATACCACCGTAAAAATTTTGAGACCTCTGATACCTAGGACAAAGGTTCATATAAAAAATCTACGAAATTCTGGTACTTCAATACTCTAATTATTTTAACTATGAGTTTAATTCCTATCATCACAATAATGAATGAAGGCACGAAATCCCTCCACCTCTTCAGCATAGTAACTCTAATCCACAAATCAATTCCCAACATAAATAGACTCATCAATGTTTGCTACATAAAGTACCTGGCTCCTATTCACCCCACTCACAACGAGCTATGGAAAAACCTGCGCAAGAAAAAATATTGTGTTGCACAGATAATGAACTACAGAAGTACACAACATTCAGTGAAGAACGTCGTATCCAAGATTTTTACAACTTTAACGAAACATACCTTCAGTACAAATAGGAGAAAATCGGCGTCAGGAATTCTCTGCTTCTTTTTCGATCCTATCATTTCCTACAAAAAGAGCAATCCAATTCATGCGTAACATAAATCAGCTTAACTAGTAGTTGCAAAAAAGATCATCAATCTCATAATCTCATTCTCGGCCTTGTAACTGCAACATTAATTCCAAAAATCTCGACTATCAAAATACGCACCCAATCACTTAAACGTACAGATTAAAACACTCAC